>NW_028225966.1:0-100568 GCF_052327205.1 Somniosus microcephalus
CTCCCAGCCTTGGTCACCCTGCAGCCATGTCTCCGTAATTGCAATTATATCGTATCCATTTACATCTATTTGTGTTGTTAATTCATCTACCTTATTATGAATGCTTCGTGCATTCAGATACAGTGCCTTTAGATTTGTCTTTTTAACATTTTTAGACATCTTAATATTTTTTTGTACTATGGCCCTATTTGTCTTATTACCATGTTTTCTTACCCGGACCCTATTTGTTGGTGCCCTCCTTTGTTTGTACGCTCTGTCCCTTCCTGACACAATCTGGTTATCCTTACCCCAATCACTTTCCTGCACTGCTTCCTTGTCGTTTCTCTTTAGCATTCTAGATTTCTCTCCACCGGGATCCCCCCCCCCTTATTTAGTTTAAAGCCCTATCTACCTCCCTAGTTATTCCATTCGCTAGAACTCTGGTCCCAGCATGGTTCAGGTGTAGCCCGTCCCAACAGAACAGCTCTCTCTTTCCCCGGTACTGGTGCCAGTGCCCCACAAATCAAAACCCTCTTCTCCCACACCAATCTTTGAGCCACGCATTCATCTCCCTGATCCTATTGACCCGATGCCAATTTGCTCGTGGCTCCAGTAATAATCCAGAGATTATGACCTTTGTGGTCCTGCTTTTTAATTTAGTCCCTAGCTGCTCAAACTCTCTCAGCAGAACCTCTTTCTTTGTCCTACCTATGTCGTTGGTACCTACGTGGACCACGACAACTGGATTCTCCCCCTCCCACTCCAAGTTCTTCCCTAGGCCGGAGGGGATGCCCTTTACCCTGGCACCGGGTAGGCAACATAACTTTCGGGACTCACGCTCCTGGCTGCAGAGAACAGTGTCTATCCCCCTAACTATACTGTCACCTACTACAACCACCTTCCTTTTTACTTGAATGGCTTCCAGTACCACGGTGCCGTGGTCAGTTTGCTCGTCCTCCCCACAGTCCCCGTACTGGTCCACAAGGGTTGCAAGAACCTCAAATCTATTGGACAAGTGCAGGGACTGAGGCTTCTGCAATACTACCTCCTGGATCCCCGTACCCGCCTCACTCGCTGTCACACCCTCCTGTCCCTGACCACGTGTCAATTCTAAAGTATTTAATCTAAGGGGTGTGACTGCCTCCTGGAGCAAAAGGTCCAGGTAACTTTCTCCCTCCCTGATGTCTCGCAATGTCTGCAGCTCGGATTCCAGCTCCTCAACTCGGAGCCGAAGTTCCTCGAGCCGCAGACACTTACCGCAGATGTAGTCGCCCTGGACAAAAATGTCCACAAGCTCCCACATATTGCAGCAGCAACACATCTCCTGTTCACCCATTATTTTATTTGCTTAATTAATTAGTTTAGTATTAATCAAATTATTTACCTAGTTTAGTTTATTAAATTAATTAAAATAAGTTTAGATTTTAAAAATTTAGTTATATGTTAACTTAACACTTAACCCACAGTCACTACCAATCCCTTACCTGCCTTACCTGTGATGTCACATTGCCGTTTTCTCTTGTTGATGCAGGTCTGATGCTGCTTTTATCCCCACTCTCGGGCCTCGGTCTCAGAGTGCCTCGGGGCAGCTGCAGAACATTTTGGAAGGGGAGGGTGAACAGCCAGTTGTCGTGGTGCATATAGATACCAACGATATAGGTAAAAAACGGGATGAGGTCCTAAAAGCTGAATATAGGGAGTTAGGAGGTAAATTAAAAAATAGGACCTCAAAGGTAGTAATCTCAGGATTGCTACCAGTGCCATGTGCTGGTCAGAGTAGAAACAGAAGGATATTTCAGATGAATACGTGGCTAGAGGAATGGTGCAAGGGGGAGGGATTCAAATTCCTGGGACATTGGAACCGGTTCTGGGGGAGGTGGGACCAGTACAAACTAGACGGTTTGCACCTGGGCAGGACCAGGACCGATGTCCTAGGGGGAGTGTTTGCTAGTGCGCTGGGGGAGGGTTTAACCTAAAATGGCAGGGGCTTGGGAACCTGAGCATGGAGACAGAGGAAAGGGAAACAAGGATAGAAACAAAAGACAGGAAGGAGAAAAACAAAGGTGGCAGTCAGAGAAATCAAGGGTTTAAATCAAACATGGCCACAGTAAATAATAATTCTAAAAAGTCTAAGAGCATTAAAAAAACAAGCCTGAAGGCTTTGTGTCTTAATGCGAGGAGCATTCGTAATAAGGTGGATGAATTAGCTGCGCAAATAGAGGTAAACGAATATGATATGATTGGAATTACGGAAACATGGCTCCAGGGTGGCCAAGGCTGTGCTATTACAGTCCTGTCCAAACCACTGTTTATTACAGTCCTGTCCAAACCAATGTTTATTACCATCCTGTTGATACCTGCATTTATTACATTCCTGTCCAAACCCTTGGTGAGACCACACCTTGAGTATTGTGTGCAGTTTTGGTCGCCTTATCTGAGGAAGGATGTTCTTGCCATGGAAGGAGTGCAGCGAAGGTTCACCAGACTGATACCTGGGATGGCAGGAATGACGTATGAGGAGAGATTGGGTCGATTGGGCTTATATTCGCTGGAGTTTAGAAGAATGAGAGGGGATCTCATTGAAACTTATAACATTCTGACAGGACTGGACAGACTAGATGCAGGAAGGATGTTCCCGATGGCGGGGGAATCCAGAACCAGGGGTCACAGTCTAAGGATAAGGGATAAGCCATTTAGGACAGAGATGAGGAGGAATTTCTTCACCCAGAGAGTGGAGAACCTGTGGAATTCTCTACCACAGAAGGTAGTTGAGGCCAATTCATTAAATATATTCAAGAAGGAGTTAATAATCACTCGTGCTCCCCACAACACGCAACCATCCTGCACACTCAGCTCTGTTTTCCTGACACTGTAGGGTGTGAAGTCAGCCCCTTCCGGATGCTGTGGCCATCCCCTCACCACATATTCTCGAACTCTAGACAGTACTGGATCTTTACCTGTCCATGTTCTTACTTGCTCTGCAGTCACAAGTGCCGTGTCAGTGTCCTCCAACATCAACACTCTGTCCTCTGGAGCTGCACGGATAGGTGTGCCTGGCAGTGAAAGACGGCTCAAGGCATCTGCGTTCCCATGGTACTTGCCCGCCTTGTAGACGATGACATACTCATATGCCCTCAACGTCACGGCCCACCTCTGGATACGGGGTGACACCATCTGTGGAACTGCTTTCATTTCATTGAAAAGAGAGAGAAGAGGTTTATGATCGGTGCATATGGTGAACTTCCTGCCATATATGTACTTGTGGAACCTCTGTAACCCAAACATTACTGCTAACCCCTCTTTGTCTAACTGGGAATAGTTTTTTCCGCTGGTGTTAGAGTTCGGGACATAAACCCTATTGGTCTTTCAGTTCCATCTTCCATGCAGTGTGAAAGAACTGCCCCCACCCCGTAAGGTGAAGCGTCACAAGAGAGAATGATGTCTTTCTCTGCATTGTAGTGAACCAGCACATCCGACGACAGCATCAGTTTCTTGGACTGTTCAAATGAAACCCCCTGCTCCTCTCCCCACTGCCACTGTGTCTCCTTGCACAGTAGTTTGTGAAGAGGTGCTAACACAGTTGACAAAAACCTGTTATAATAGTTCAGCAGTCCCAGGTAAGCTTTTAACTCAGCCACATTTGTAGGAGCAGGGGTGTCCTGCAGTGCTTGTACCTTCTCCTTGAGTGGATGGAGCCCGGTGGCGTCCACTCTGTGTCCCAGGAACACTGCCTCATTCCCCAGGAAAGTGCACTTACTCCTCTTGAGCCGGAACCCTGCCCTCTCCAATCTCTGTAGTAACTCTCTCAGTGTGCTCAGATGCTCCTGGTCGGTTCTTCCCGTCACCAGAATGTCATCCAGATAGATGGAAACATGTGGAATCCCTTGCAGTACACCTTCAATTGTCCTCTGGAAGATAGCTGGACTAGATGAGACACCAAATGGTAAGCGGTTATATGTAAACAAACCCTTGTGTGTATTTATGGTGACATACTTCTTCGATTCGTCATCCAGTGTAATCTGCAAGTAGGCATGACTCATATCCAACTTTGTGAATTTCTTTCCTCCAGCCAGGTTTGCAAAGAGATCCTCTGTTTTGGGAATAGGATACTGCTCTAGTTTGGACACCCGATTGACTGTCAATTTATAGTCTCCACAGAGCCTTACCGAATTGTCCGGTTTTAAAACAGGTACTATGGGAGCTGCCCATTCCGAACATTTCACTGGCTCCAGTATGTTCTCTCTCAATAGACGGTCAAGCTCAGCCTCTACCTTTGGCTTCATGGCATAAGGCACAGGTCGTTGTTTAAAAAACCTTGGCGGTGCCTCCTTGTCTACATAAATCTTAGCTGGGGGGCCATTAAATGTGCCAAGTTCCTCCTTGAACACATTCTCATGTTCACTCAACACTTCTTGCAAAGTCAACTGTTTGCCCGCATCTATTTGATGTACTGCTCCCCAGTCTAATTTAAGTTCTTTTATCCAGCCCCGACCTAACAGGTTTGGTCCGGTACCCAATACTATAACTACAGGTAGCTGTTCCACTGTGTACCTGTGTTGCACAGTTACCTTAGCTGTACCTAATGTCGCTACTCGTTCACTTGCATATGTTTTAAGATGCAGGGAGCAAGGCTTTAACTCTGGAACTTTTGCACGGTTCCACAATTTTGAGTACTCTGCCTTGTTCATTATGGTCACGCCGCACCCTGTATCCACTTCAAAGTTCACCTTAGAGTCATTTACTGTCTGTTGCAAGGTGATATGAGCCACTTTTGGAATGTTCTCTAACATGCTATACATTATGAACATGTCCTCTTCTTCCTCAGCTTCCCCACTGATGTGGTGTGCTCCATGTTTTTTCACTTCTCTCCCTTGGTTTTGCTGTCCTTCCCCTTTTGGTTTGGATTCCTCCACAGGTGATTTTGCCCTGCAAGCTCGTTTTATGTGTCCTTGTTTCCCACACTTGTAGCACTTTTCCTCCAGAAACCGGCATTCACTCGCCAGGTGATCGCCCTTGCATCTATAACATGCCTTCACATGCTCACGTTGTGGTTTCTGATGCACGTTCAACTTGTGCACAACAACCTGACCTGCAACTTGCGTAGCATTAGCCCTGTCTGAACCCTGTATTTCTTTTACATCTCGGTTTGCTGTCTCTATGGCTTGAGCAAGTTCCAATGCTTTTCCATAAGTAAGCCCAGTCTCGGATAATAATCTACGCTGCATTTGGTCGTCCATAATTCCGCAAACTAGCCTATCTCGCAGCATTTCCTTCAGGTTGTTCCCATAATTGCAATCTTGTGCTAATTTACGCAACACCGCTACATAGTCCATTACGCTCTCTTCCTCTTTCCTGTTCCTTGAATTAAACTTCAACCGCTGTACAATCTCACTAGGCTTAGGGTTGAAATGTTCTTTTAGCAAGGCCACTAATTCAACAAATGATTTGTCTCCAGGCTTTTCAGAACTGAGCAGATTCTTCATCAAACTGTAGGTCCGGCTTCCCACTGAACTAAGCAGAATGGCTTTCCTTTTTCCGGCATCATTTATTTCCTTTGCTTCGAAAAAATAACCCAACACTTCACAGTATTCCTCCCAGGTTTGTGCTTGAATATCAAAAGCGGAGACCGTTCCTACCATTGCAGCCATGCTCTCTTCCAACTGGTAGCTAACCGTAGCTCGTAATTTTGTTGTTTAAATGTCCCGGCAGACTTTTCTTTGTTATTCAGGGTCCTTTAGTTACCTCGTCGCCAAATGTGATAAAGCCATTAAGTGGAACCAGGACTCAAGAGGCGATATCTTAGAATTAACACGAGTACTTTATTAACAACTGGGAAATACATACATCAGGCCTGCATCCTGGCATTCGACCTTTGCTGATCTTAACAGGAAGTAAAACCCCTGACCTTAGCAGCAGCATTGGCTACAGCACCACCCGGTGGACAACCCCAACCATAACAACCCAGATCACTATATCCGACGTCTGCCCTTGTTGACAGTAGGCTCCCGATGTATGGAAAGTGGTCCACGTTGTCCAAGGCCTTGTCGTGGATTTTGATAATCGGGGGGCAGCACTGTGTGGTGGGGGCAGGTTGATAGAGGACCTTTGTCTTATGAATGTTTCGTGTAAGGCCCATGCTCTCGTATGCTTCGGTGAAGGTGTTTACGATGGTTTGGAGTTCGACCTCCGAGTGAGCGCAGACGCAAGCATCGTCTGCATACTGTAATTTGAAGACAGAGGATGGGACGAACTTGGATCTGGACTGGAGGCAATGGAGGTTGAACAGTTTCCCGTTTGTTCTGTAGATTAGCTCCACTCCAGTGGGGAGCTTACTGAGGGTGAGATGGAGCATTGCAGCAAGGAAGATTGAGAAGAGCATTGGTGCGATGACACAGCCTTGCTTGACCCTGGTTCGTACGTGAATTGGGTCTGTGGTGGAGCCGTTGGTCAGGATCACGGCTCACACATTGCACCACACTCACTGACACACACATCACCCAAACACATTGCACCTCACTCACTGACACAAACTTCACCCAAACACATTGCACCTCACTCACTGACACACATCACCCAAACACATTGCACCACACACACTGACGCACACATCACCCAAACACATTGCACCACACTCACTGACACACATCACCCAAACACACTGCACCACACTCACTGACACACTTCACCCAAACACATTGCACCACACTCACTGACACACTTCACCCAAACACATTGCACCACACTCACTGACACACACATCACCCAAACACATTGCACCACACTCACTGACACACTTCACCCAAACACATTGCACCACACTCACTGACACACTTCACCCAAACACATTGCACCACACACACTGACGCACACATCACCCAAACACATTGCACCACACTCACTGACACACATCACCCAAACACACTGCACCACACTCACTGACACACTTCACCCAAACACATTGCACCACACTCACTGACACACTTCACCCAAACACATTGCACCACACTCACTGACATACTTCACCCAAACACATTGCACCTCACTCACTGACACACTTCACCCAAACACATTGCACCACAATCACTGACACACATCACCCAAACACATTGCACCACACTCACTGACACACTTCACCCAAACACATTGCACCACACTCACTGACAATTGTAATGTATGTAATGTATATATACCTTAAGGGAGAGAACTACTTTTTACAGCTCCTGTATACTGTAGTACCGGCAGTGACCACACCTGTATATAAACCCTGAATAGTGATCTGTACAGTTAGTTCTAGAGTAACCCTCATTCAGTAAACACCTGTTGAATCGTTCCCTGCAGTCTGTTGTCTGATTATTGAAGGACACAACATTAAGATACACGGATATAACATTGGCGACGAGGCAGATTCAAACCTACCTGCAACTCTGCATCACCTCCCAGGGATTCGCTCCTGGAGAACAGTGGAAGAAGGTCGAGTCCAGAAGCACGGGCGTCGACCACGGGCAACCGCCCAGTCATCCAGCGGAGATTTGAGCATCGCAGGGGACGCTGTCGAGAGCCAGGCTTGGCTTTCCAGTCATGGTGGTCCAGCGAAACGGGCTGGCAACAGGTACTGCGCAGACCCTTCCCAGACAGCGGCGGGCTAGAGCCCGACCGAGCGGCACAGAAAAAGGCCGAGCAGCGTCGACGGGGGAGAGAGAGAGGGCAGAGCACATAGGGCGCAGCCGGTGTTCAGGACCGAGCGGCGTCAACGGGGGAGAGAGACGAGAGAGAGCAGAGCGCAGCCGGTGTTCAAGGGCCGAGCAGCGTCAACGGGGGAGAGAGGCGCGCAGGAAAACGCGAGGCGCTGCCATTGCCACGAGGACCGCAGAGAGCGGCGTTGGCAGCAGCGCAGGAGCAGCGTGCGAAACCCACAGGGCATCGCCATTTGCCACGAGGACCGCCGAGAGCGGCGTTGGCAGCAGCGCGGGAGACGCCATTTTAAGCCGCAGCGGGGAAGAAAGGAAAGCGCGGGAGACGCCATTTTAAGCCAGTCTAACCACACCCAAAAATGCCGAAGAGTGGCAGTATCACAGCGTTCGACAATGAAGTCGAAGATTGGACGACATATGTCGAACGCATAGAAGTATACTGCAAGGCGAATGAAGTGCCAGATAACAAGAAAGCGCTGGTACTGTTGAATTCAATGGGTGCAAAAACATATGGCTTACTATGAAACCTAGTAACCCCAGAGAAGCCAGTAAAAAAGGATTTTGAAAACATAGTGTCAATCCTACAGGACCACTTAAACCCCACACCGCTGCTGATAGCAGAAAGATTTAAGTTTCACAAAAGGAACCAGCATAAAGATGAAAGTCATGCTGAGTATTTAACGGAACTGCGCAAGCTATCGAAACACTGCCAGTTTGGAACGGGACTAGCAGATACTTTAAGGGACAAGTTTGTGTGTGGGCTTCAAAGTGAAGGAACCCAGAAACGGCTTCTATCAGAAAAGGGTCTTACGCTGGACAAGGCTTTCAGCATTGCAGTATCACACGAAGCAGCAGCACGGGGCACTGCAGAGATACAACGGAGATGGCAAGAATATGGCACAAATGAAATGTCATACGGAACAGTGAAGTGCTATCGCTGCGGCAGAACAACACACGACCATAATGATTGCTGGTTCAAGGACAAAGTGTGCAGACAGTGTGGAAAAGTAGGACACATAGCAAGAGTCTGCAGGTCGGGAAAGAAAACCAGCAGCAAGAAATCTCCACAGGAGAAGTACAAGAAGGTACATAAGGTGACGGAGAGTAGTTCAGACGAACAGAAGAGTGATACAGACTCCGGAAGCAAGGAGCTGGGTTGTCTGAAACTACATAATGTGATCAAAACGGAGGATCACCAAACTATCTGGTCACGCTCAAGATAGCAGGAGTCCAAGTGAAAATGGAATTGGACACAGGATCAGCCCTAACAGTCATAAATCGAAGGGACTACAAGCGGCTATTCTCACATATACCCTTGAGAGATACAAAGATTGTCTTGAAGACGTACACGGGGCAAAAAGTCTACCCCAAAGGAAAAATAAGGGTGAACATTATATATAACGGCAAGGAAACACCAAAAATGGACCTATATGTATTGCCAGATGGAGGACCACCACTACTAGGACGTGAATGGATCCGGAAGATACAGCTAGATTGGCATTCCATACAAGCACTGAATGTAGATGCCAAAAAGGATGACGACGTCACACCTGGACGACTGTCAAAAATGCTAACTGACACACAAGAAGTGTTCCAGCAGGGACTCGGAACACTAAAAGGCATAACAGCGACGATCAAAATAGAGGAAAATGCAAGCCCAAAGTTTTTTAAGGCCAGACCGGTACCTTATGTGATCCGCCCAGCCGTCAAAGCAGAGCTGAAAGGTTTGGAACATTCAGGAGTACTGTCCAAAGTGGACTGGAGCGAGTGGGCTACACCCATCGTTCCTGTAATGAAGAGGTCGTTGAGTAATACGCCTGGGGAACCAAAGAAGGTTCGCATCTGTGGGGACTTTAAGGTGACAGTGAACCCAGTCCTTCACACTGTACAATATCCACTTCCGCGGATTGAAGATATTTTCGCCTCGCTATCTGGAAGGAAACGCTTCACTAAGATTGATCTGGCCCAGGCGTACCTGCAAATGGAGGTAGAAGAAGCCTCGAAACAGTATCTCACGATCAACACTCATAAAGGTCTCTACCAATAGAACTGGCTGGTGTTCGGGGTAGCATCAGCTCTGGCTATTTGGCAAAGGGCAATGGAACAAGTCCTGCAAGGGATTCCAGGGACCCAGTGTTATTTGGACAACATCCTGGTCACGGGCGAAAATGACAGTGATCACCTCGCCAACCTGGAGCAGGTGCTCACTAGATTGAAGGAATATGGGCTCCGAGCTAATCGCCACAAATGTGAGTTTTTCCAGAAGCAGATCTCGTATTGTGGCCACGTTATTGATAAAGAGGGGTTACATAAGTCCCCTGAAAAGATTGAGGCAGTAGTCAAGGCTCCAGCACCGGAAAATGTGTCACAACTGAGGTCGTTCCTCGGGCTGGTGAACTACTACTATAAGTTCTTGCCGAATTTGTCTACCGTACTACACCCACTGAACACCCTACTGCAAACGGGGGTACCATGGAAGTGGAGTGACGAATGTAAACGAGCTTTCCAGAAGAGCAAAGCATTGATCACATCAAAAGAGGTGTTGGCTCATTTCAACCCAGCACTACCAATTCGGTTGGCGTGTGATGCATCACCCTATGGCATTGGAGCGGTGCTGTCGCACAAATTCCCGGATGGCTCGTAGAGGCCAGTAGCCTTTGCGTCTCGGTCACTAACCTCAGCCGAGCGTAACTACGCCCAGATTGACAGGGAGGCCCTCAGCCTAGTGTGGGGAGTGAAAAAGTTCAATCACTATCTGCACGGGCAGAAGTTCACCTTGCTGACTGACCACCAACCACTTGTCTCCATCTTTAATCCAAAGAAGGGCGTTCCGGTGATGGCTGCGCAACGGCTACAAAGATGGTCCCTTTTTCTAGGGGCGCACCAATATGAAATCGAGTATAAGGGCACGAAACAGCATGGAAACGCTGATGGGCTATCACGCCTGCCACTGCCTACTGTGGAGGAAGCACCAGCAGTGGATCCTGTCGAAATATTTCATTCGACTATAATTGAATGCTTGCCAGTAACTAACGCTGGTATAGAGAAGGAGACCCGAAATGACCCGACACTGTCTCGGGTATATGATTTGACGGTGAAGGGATGGCCAGCACATGGCGACTCACTGTTGCCAGCATTCTCATCCAGAAGAGAACAGCTGTCAGTATGCCAGGGGACCTTGATGTGTGGATCCCGAGTGGTAATTCCACCCAAGTTAAGGGAGAGAGTGCTCAATGAGCTTCACGAAGGTCATATGGGAGGGGTGAAAATGAAAAGCCTTGCTAGGGCTTATGTGTGGTGGCCGGGGATCGATCAGCAAATCGAGGACCTGACAAAGAGCTGCTCAGGATGCCAGAAGGTCCAAAATGCACCACCACATGCCCCTCTACACCCATGGGAGTGGCCCACATCTCCATGGCAACGGGTGCATATTGATTTTGCTGGTCCATTCATGGACTCAATGTTTTTAATAGCCATGGATGCGCACTCGAAATGGCCTGAGGTGATCAAAGTGTCCTCCACCACCACGGAGAAAATTATTGCAGTCCTACGGACCATTTTTGCCAGGAACGGCTTGCCAGAGCAGATTTGCTCTGATAACGGACCACAGTTTATGTCCGAAGAGTTTCGAAGATTTATGAAAAGGAATGGGGTAAGGCATTACACATCCGCCCCGTATCATCCAGCCACAAATGTGCGGGTTAGGTTGATTGGCTATGATAAATTGACCCTTAGTGTTAGGGGGATTAAATACGTGGGGTTATGGGGTTAGGGTGGGATATGTGTTGGTGTAGGGGTTACGGGGATCGGGTGGGATATGTGTCGGTGCAGGCTCGATGGGCCGAAATGGCCTCTATCTGCACTGTGGGTTTTCTGTGATTCTGTGATTCTGTGAAATGGTTTTGGCTGAGAGGTTCGTACAAACCTTTAAAAAAGCAGTAAAGGCCATGTGCGATGACGACATTCCACTGCAGCATAAGGTGGACAATTTCCTGTTAGCCTACAGAAATGCGACACATGCAGTCACCAACCAGGCCCCGGCCATGATGTTCTTTAACCGAAGGTTGAGATCTCGTCTGGATTTGCTCAGACCAAATGTAAGAAGAGATGTTGAGTGTAAGCAATTCCAGCACGTCAATGAGAAGCCGACAAGGAGCTTCAATGTAGGGCAACCAGTCTTGGCCCGCGACTACCGAACAGAGAAATGGCAACCAGGAACGATATGCACACGGCAGGGGCCACTAATGTACACAGTGGGTGTTGGGGAGAACATTGTGAGTCGGCATGCTGACCAGATCCTGGAGTCACAGGAACGAGTCAACCCCATGTCTCGACCATACGTACCTGGTGAGGAACCCGACGTACAGGTCGCATCTACCTCAGAAACAATAGCATTGGAAGCTGATGAATCAACTGACGACAGGGTGCTAGAATCGCCTCCGCACCAAGAGCGAGACACTCGGGAAAGGCGTTATCCAGAAAGAATCAGGAAGTCTCCCCAGAGACTGAATATATGAATGGACTATTTTCATATAACATTGTATATTAAAAATGATAATTGTTAAATGAGTATTATGGTACTGTTAATCTAAAAGGGGAGGAATTGTAATGTATGTAATGTATATATACCTTAAGGGAGAGAACTACTTTTTACAGCTCCTGTATACTGTAGTACCGGCAGTGACCACACCTGTATATAAACCCTGAGTAGTGATCTGTATAATTAGTTCTAGAGTAACCCTCATTCAGTAAACACCTGTTGAATCGTTCCCTGCAGTCTGTTGTCTGATTATTGAAGGGCACAACATTAAGATACACGGATATAACACACATCACCCAAACACATTGCACCACACACACTGACACACACATCACCCAAACACATTGCACCACACTCACTGACACACTTCACCCAAACACATTGCACCACACTCACTGACACACTTCACCCAAACACATTGCACCACACTCACTGACACACTTCACCCAAACACATTGCACCACACTCACTGACACACTTCACCCAAACACATTGCACCACACTCACTGACACACTTCACCCAAACACATTGCACCACACTCACTGACACACTTCACCCAAACACATTGCACCACACTCACTGACACACTTCACCCAAACACATTGCACCACACTCACTGACACACTTCACCCAAACACATTGCACCACACACTGACACACTTCACCCAAACACATTGCACCACACTCACTGACACACTTCACCCAAACACATTGCACTACACTCACTGACACGCTTCACCCAAACACATTGCACCACACTCACTGACACACTTCACCCAAACACATTGCACCACACACTGACACACTTCACCCAAACACATTGCACCACACTCACTGACACACTTCACCCAAACACATTGCACTACACTCACTGACACGCTTCACCCAAACACATTGCACCACACTCACTGACACACTTCACCCAAACACATTGCACCACACTCACTGACACACTTCACCCAAACACATTGCACCACACTCACTGACACACTTCACCCAAACACATTGCACCACACTCACTGACACACTTCACCCAAACACATTGCACCACACTCACTGACACACTTCACCCAAACACATTGCACCACACTCACTGACACACACATCACCCAAACAGAGACAGCGATGTCCTGGTCCTCAGTTGAGCCTGCAGATCTGGCTGCAGCAGGTGGCAGAGCTCAGTGACCTTCTCTTCTTAGGCAGTCCCTCGGAACCAAGGATGACTTGCTTCCACATTAAAAATGAGCTCTCAGGTGACATGGATTTACAAAAGGTAAATCGTGCTTGACTAATCTACTGGAATTTTTTGAGGATGTAACTGGTAGAATAGATAAGGGAGAACCAGTGGATGTGGTGTATTTGGACTTTCAGAAGGCTTTCGATAAGGTCCCACATAAGAGATTAGCGTGTAAAGTTAAGGCACATGGGATTGGGGTAAGGTACTGACTTGGATAGAGAACTGGGTGGCAGACAGAAAGCAAAGAGTTGGAATAAACGGGTCTTTTTCCGAGTGGCAGGCAGTGACTAGTGGGGTACCGCAGGGATAGGTCCTTGGACCCCAGCTATTCACAATATATATTAATGATCTAGACAAGGGAACTAAATGTAATATCTCCAAATTTGCAGACGACACAAAGCTGGGTGGGCGTGTGTGCTGTGAGGAGAATGCCGAGAAACTCCAGTATGATTTGGACAGGTTGGGAGATTGGGCAGAAGCATGGCAGAGGCAGTATAATGTGGATAAATGCGAGGTTATCCACTTTGGTGTCAAAAACAGGAAGGCAGATTATTATCTGAATGGCAATAGATTGGGAGAAGAGGAAGTGCAACGAGACCTGGGTTTCCTTGTGCACCAGTCGCTGAAGGTAAGCATGCAGGTGCAGCAGGCGGTTAAGAAGGCAAATGGTATGTTGGCCTTCGTGGCGAGAGGGTTTGAGTACAGGAACAAGGATGTCTTGCTGCAGTTGTACAGGGCCTTGGTGAGACCACATCTTGAGTATTGTGTGCAGTTTTGGTCGCCTTATCTGAGGAAGGATATTCTTGCCATGGAAGGAGTTCAGCGAAGATTCACCAGGCTGATACCTGGGATGGCAGGAATGATGTATGAGGAGAGATTGGGACGATTGGGCTTGTACTCGCTGGAGTTTAGAAGAATGAGAGGGGATCTCATTGAAACTTATAAAATTCTGGCAGGATTGGACAGACTAGATGCAGGGAGGATGTTCCCAATGGTCAGGGAGTCCAGAACCAGGGGTCACAGTCTAAGGATAAGGGGTAGGCCTTTTAGGACAGAAATGAGGAGGAATTTCTTCACCCAGAGAGTGGTGAACCTGTGGAATTCTCTACCACAGAAGGCCGTAGAGGCCAATTCATTAAATATATTCAAGAAGGAGTTGGATATATTTCTTAATGCTAAAGGGATCAAGGGGTATGGGGAGAAAGCAGGGACCGGGTACTGAACTTGGATGATTAGCCATGATCGCATTGAATGGCGGAGCAGGCTCGAGGGGCCGAATGGCCTACTCCTGCTCCTATCTTCTATGTTTCTATGACTGATGAGTCCAATGTGGGACCTACAGTCTCTGTCACAGGTGGGGCAGACGGTGGTAGAAGGGGCGGGTGGGTGGGGTGCTTGGGTTGACGTGCGCTCCTTCCACTGTTTGCACTTGGATTCCGCTTGCTCCCGGTGAAGAGACGCGAGGTGTTCGGTGCCTTCCCAGATGCTTCTCCTCCACTTTGTGCGGTCTTGGGCCAGGAATTCCCAGGTGTCGGTGGGGATGTTACACTTTTTCAAGGAGGCTTTGAGGGTGTCCTTGAAGCGTTTCCTTTGCCCACCTGGGGCTCTCTTGCCGTGTCGGAGTTCTGAATAGAGCACTTGTTTTGGGAGTCTTGTGTCAGGCATGCGGACGATGTGACCCGTCCATCGGAGCTGATCGAGCCTGGTCAAAGCTTCGATGCTGGGGATGTTGGGCTGAGCGAGAACACTGACGTTGGTGCGCCTATCCTGCCAATGGATTTGCAGGATCTTGCGGAGGCAGCATTGGTGGTACCTCTCCAGTGCTTTGAGGTGCTTGCTGTACATGGTCCATGTCTCTGAGGCATACAGGAGGGCGGGTAGCACTACTGCTCTGTAGACCATGAGCTTCGTGCCGGGTTTGAGGTCCTGGTCTTCAAACACTCTCTTCCTCAGGTGACTGAAGGCTGCACTGGCACACTGAAGGCGGTGTTGATCCTGTTCAGTGACCACCTCCTTGCTGAAGCGCAGCCTGCGCAAACATTGCTCCTCAGACAAATGAATGTAGGAGAATTGTTCCCAGAATACCCTGGGAGGGTAAGGTCTCCTGTGCAGAGGCCTGTTGGCCCTCCTCCCGCTGACCATGTTTGCCACTCTCTCTCTGCGTCTCTGATGCCTCCGATTCTGCAGGCGCAGGACGACACCCCGAATCAGTGCAGCCCCCAAAGTCTCTTCTAAATCGATGCAAGGAAGGCCAAATCAAAATGAACCTGCAAAGTGCTGCTCAGTACCCAAAACTCCTTCACACAGTGTTGAATCTCTCCAGAAGTCTCTCTCTCTCTCAGAATGCGTGGTGCAAAAATGTCGCCGACAAAAAAAGGCAGGAAGCGGCCGCCTTTAAATAGCGCTCCCCCAGTCCCTTCCCGACTGCAAAACGCTCCCCTCAACCTGTCGCTGCTAGCGGCAGGCGGTAAGGCAGGGGGCGCCACTCAACATCCGGTCCGGGGCGCTACCGGGGCATTGCGCACTCGACTGATGTCACGATCTGCCGGCGCAGGAGATCGTGGCGGTAGTGTTTAGCGCCGCCGCAATTTCGCGAGTGGCGCAAACATCACCGTGCCCGGGCGCTAGTTGCTTTGCGTCCTGCTAGCGCCCTGTTCAACTAATCAACCAAATTTTCCCCCTATGACTCTATAACTGTACACAGTACTCCAGGTGTGGCCTCACCAATGCCCTGGATAACTGTAGTAAGACTTCTTTACTCTTATACTCTAATCCCTTTGTAACAAAAGCTAACATACCATTTGCTTTCCTAATCATTACCAGAAGAATAAAGAATCTCAGTCAATACCCAGGACCCCTGCACAAGGGACCCATCTCCATCAGGACTCCTCCGTGAGGGGCCCACCTCTATCGGGACTCCTCCGCGAGAGGCCCATGTCCATTGGGACTCCTCCGCGAGGGGCCCATCTCCATCGGGATTCCTCTGCAAGGGGCCCATCTCCATTGGGACTCCTCCGCGAGGGGCCCATGTCCATTGGGACTCCTCCGCGAGAGGCCCACCTCCATCGGGACTCCTCCGTGAGGGGCCCACCTCCATCGGGACTCTTCCACGAGGGGCCCATGTCCATTGGGACTCCTCCGCGAGGGGCCCATCTCCATCGGGACTCCTCCGCGAGGGGCCCACCTCCATTGGGACTCCTCCACGAGGGGCTCATGTCCACTGGGACTCCTCCGCGAGGGGCCCACCTCCATTGGGACTCCTCCGCGAGGGGCCCACCACCATCGGGACTCCTCCGCGAGGGGCCCACCACCATCGGGACTCCTCCGTGAGGGGCCCATCTCCATCGGGACTCCTCCGCGAGGGGCCCACCACCATCGGGACTCATCCGTGAGGGGCCCACCACCATCGGGACTCCTCCGCGAGGGGCCCACCTCCATCGGGACTCTTCCACGAGGGGCCCATCTCCATTGGGACTCCTCCGCGAGGGGCCCATCTCCATCGGGACTCCTCCGCGAGGGGCCCACCTCCGTTGGGACTCCTCCGCGAGGGGCCCATGTCCATTGGGACTCCTCCACGAGAGGCCCATGTCCATTGGGACTCCTCCGCGAGGGGCCCACCTCCATCGGGACTCCTCCACGAGGGGTCCACCTCCATTGGGACTCCTCCGCGAGAGGCCCATCTTCATCAGGACTCCTCCACGAGGGGCCCATGTCCATTGGGACTCCTCCGCGAGGGGCCCATGTCCATTGGGACTCTTCCACGAGGGGCCCATCTCCATTGGGACTCCTCCGCGAGGGGCCCATCTCCATCGGGACTCCTCCGCGAGGGGCCCACCTCCGTTGGGACTCCTCCGCGAGGGGCCCATGTCCATTGGGACTCCTCCGCGAGGGGCCCACCTCCATCGGGACTCCTCCACGAGGGGTCCACCTCCATTGGGACTCCTCCGCGAGAGGCCCATCTTCATCAGGACTCCTCCACGAGGGGCCCATGTCCATTGGGACTCCTCCGCGAGGGGCCCATGTCCATTGGGACTCCTCCGCGAGGGGCCCATGTCCATTGGGACTCCTCCGCGAGGGGCCCATGTCCATTGGGACTCCTCCGCGAGGGGTCCACCTCCATTGGGACTCCTCCGCGAGAGGCCCATCTTCATCAGGACTCCTCCGCGAGGGGCCCGTGTCCATTGGGACTCCTCTGCGAGGGGCCCATGTCCATTGGGACTCCTCCGCGAGGGGCCCACCTCCATTGGGACTCCTCCGCGAGGGGCCCATGTGCTCCTCGTTATCACTCGTCAATGCCAAAGTCGACCTTTGCCCTTTCATTCTCTGCGGTGGCCTCGGCCGATATTGCTGCTGAGGTCAATGGGCAGCTCCCAGCCTTGTGAAGTGTTTTGTATCCAGTGAGGTCTGTTGTTTAGCAACAGAGTCCAAAGCTGATGAAGGATTTCTTGAGAGAGGCAGATTGTTAAAAGCCTCCCATCATTGTCAGTGATTTAATGGAGAGCAACAAGGGAGTTTCTCAACAAATAGTCGCTAACTCAGTGAAAGGAGGACACATTGCCCCGGCAGGAAGCGGCACCAATAACTGCCCATGGTGCAAGGAGCAGGTCCACAGAGCTGGGTTTATAGGGCAGAATACACAGGACTGGGCGAGAGAGAACTGGCATTTGTTCAGCACCATATCACATCTCAGCAATCTGCACACAGCAAGGTTCCACAGTCGGCAATGAGATAATTGAACAGAAACGGGGCGAGATTGGGCTCGGAGCATCCGTTATAAATGGCGTCCGCGGTGCGCGCGCACACTTCTGACACAAAGTGCGGCGGACGCCATATTGGTAAAGGCGTTAGCGCATGCCTAACATCCACCAGAAGTGAAATGCTGATTTGACGTCAGCGCTGCCATTTTTGAGCTCCACGCTCCAGCTAACACCCACCCTTAACCTCGCACGGCTGAACGCGCGTTCAACGGCAGGAAGGACCGCCCAACAGCACTATTTAAAGGGATCATCAACTACTTACAGGTTAGTTGCTGGATTATTTCTTCTGGCTGTTCTTCTGTACTTGTGACAAGTTTCAATAGTCTACTGGGAGTGATCTGGCTGGTGCTGAAGTACTTTTTTGGTGATTTAAAGGCTTGTGCACAAACCAGTTGCTCCCAGACATGGGTGGTCTGGTAGGCCTCTCCCTTGGAATTGAGCGTGACTGGGAGAATGAGCAGAGGCCACACAGAGCAGGACAAGCTGCTGGAAGTGGGAGGAGGAGGAGAGGCCACATCCACCCAGGGTGTTCAGGGAGCAATTCTCTTACCTGAACTTCAGCGAGGACCAATGTTTGAGACGTCTGTGCTTCACTCAGGAGGTCGTCACTGAAATCCGCAACTGCTGCAGCCACAACTGCAACCGCAGCGCAGGGCGAGGAGCGCATTGCCAGTGGCAGCGAAGGTGACCGTGGCCATGAACTGTTATGTGTCTGGCTCCTTCCAGGTTGCTGCTGGAGATATAAACAACATCTCGCAGTTTGCAGTGCACTGCTGCATAAGTGAGCTCACTGAGGCTCTCTGTTCAAAGAAAGATAACTTCATCTCATTCCCTCTTGCCAGAGAGCAGTAGGCGGAGTGAGCACGAGGGTTTGCAAGGATTCCAGGCTTCCCGAGGCTGCCATTGGCTGCATGCTCATTGCTTTGCGGGCGCCTCATGTGAACTCTGCCATTTTCCTGAACCGAAAGTGATTCCACTCTCTCCACGTGCGGCTGGTGTGTGCCCACAGGCAGCGGGTCATGCGGGTCAATGCCCGCTATCCTGGCAGCACTCACGATGCCTTCATTCTGCGGCAGTCCGCGGTGCCAGCTATATTTCAGCCACCACAGCAAACCAAAGGGTGGCTACTAATGTTCCCCCTAATTTTTCTAGGGGGTCCGTGGCCCCTTTAATGGGATGCACGGCCCAGTCACAGTTTCGCGCACAGTGGAAATTTAACTTTGGAAAAGCTGGTCCCGGGCTGCGCGGAACTGGCGGAGAGCGGCGGGACTGAGCAGCTTCGAGGGAACGTTGGTGGCTCCTGGGTGACAAGGGCTATCCACTGACGACATGGCTCATGACTCCGGCTCGCTACCCACGCACACATGCGCAGCAGGCATACAACGAGCCAAGCTGCCACAAGAAATGTGATAGAGCAGATCATTGGCGTGCTGAAGCAACGCTTCCGTTGCCTGGACTGCTCTGGAGGAGCCCTGCAGGGGCAGCGCCTCAGCAACCCTAGTAATCTGTTGGAGAACCAATTGATGGACTGCTGTGACACCCTGCAAGCCCCTTTGAACACTGGTATCCAGGGCTACGAGGGCAGCAGTCGGAGCTTCCACTGCAGCACTCGGACGTTGGGTGGCTGCTGCTTGTGCTGCAATGGAAGCTGAGACATTGGTCATCAGACGCTGCATCGTGCTGGGTTCCACAGGTGTGCTGATGGAGTGGCCCACCGTCCCACACTGGAAAGGATGGGCTCCAAGCTCTGCACAAAGCCCTGTGACAAGTTGTTGGCGAACTCCTCCATGCTCCTCGACATTGAACGCAGGCTCTCCAGCGCACCAAGCACGTGGGTGTGTTCTTCTGTAGCCTGGCCCAACAGAGTCCTCATCTGAGTCCTCTGCAGCAGAACCCGTGTGCGACCTCACCCCCCGGAGAGCTGGAACCTGCGCTATCCTTTCCCCCACCCTGGATCCACAGGCAGATCCCTCCTCTATCCCAGCCTAACCTATCCAGTATCTGAGCTGGTGGCTGCGACTGTGAAATCGAGCGACGGTGTGTCTTCATCTTCACTGCCTTCTTGCTCTTCCTCCACTGCCTGGGCAGGTTGCAGTTCTTGGGTATCTGAAAGGAGAAAGGCCAAGGGTAGGGTTGTGGTGAGGGGAGGGTGGAAAGTATGAGGAGCATGCTTACACCATCTGCAGCTTGTAAATCAGAAGAGACTGTGGGGTGAGGGGGAAGTGGGATGTGAGAAGGAGGATTAGGTACGAGGATATCATCATCTTCAATGGATTCTGCTCGGCCGCTGGCCATGGCCTCAGCAATGGCCCTTCCAATAATGGCCAGCACCATCTCCTCCATGGGGGTTAGAGCATGCAGGTGCGCCTCTCCCACTCTGGTTAGTTCCCGTTGCCTCTGGTTGTGCTCCACCTTGTCCTGCAAGACAGGGGGAAGTGTGTCAGTGAGTGTCACACAATCTATGTGGGTGATGTGGCTGTCATGGTTGAATAGCTGGCAGAGTGTGCGAGCTGTGTGATGTGGGTGTGAGGCTTGCAGCTGTGCTAACTGTATGAGGTTGAGGTGAAGCTATGAAAGTTAGGTATGAGTCCTGATTGATAGAGATTGTTGGAAGGTGAGTGATGGGGGTTTGGTGCATTGAGCAGTGTCTGAGGCTAGAGGTGCAGTTGGTGGGAGACGGTATTTGAAGATACATTCACTGACCTTGATCACTCGTGTGAGGTCATTGAACTTTTTGCGGAACTGGATCCAGGTCCTCGGGGCTTGACTCCTGGCATTAACCACCACGGCTAGCAACCTTCTCACTGTGTGTCTGGGGGGCCTCCTGCCCCCCTGAGGATACAGGACATCTCTCTTCCTTTCCATCTCCTTCACCAAGACCTCCAGTGCAGCGTCCAAAAACCTGGGGGCCCGCAACAATAAATGCGCTATATAAATGTAAGTTGTTGTTGTTGTTGTTCCAGCCAGACCCGAGGGTCCCGGGCAGGGTCGAGGGTCGAGGGTCCCGGGCAGGGTCGAGGGTCCCGGGCACAGTCAAGGGTCCCGGGCAGGGTCGAGGGTCGAGGGTCCCGGGCAGGGTCGAGGGTCCCGGGCAGGGTCGAAGGTCCCAGCGAGTTGGGGGTCATAAGAACATAAGAAATAAGAGCAGGAGTCAGCCATTTGGCCCCTCGAGCCTGCTCCATGGCTAATCTGATTTTGGTCTCAACTCCACTTTCCCGCCCGATCTCCATATCCCTGACTCCCTCACCATTCAAATATCTGTCTATCTCCGCCTTAAATATATTCAATGACCCAGCCTCCACAGCTCTCTGGGGAAGAGAATTCCACAGATTCACGACCCTCAGAGAAGAAATTCCTCCTCATCCCCATTTTAAATGGGCGACCCCTTAGTCATAGAAACATAGAAGATAGGAGCTTGAGTAGGCCATTCGGCCCCTCAAGCCTGCTCCGCCATTTAATGAGATCATGGCTGATCATCCAAATTCAGTACCCTGTCCCTGCTTTCTCCCCATATCCCTTGATCCCATTAGCCTTAAGAAATATATCCAACTCCTTCTTGAATATATTTAATGAATTGGCCTCAACTGCCTTCTGTGGTAGAGAATTCCACAGGTTCACCACTCTCTGGGTGAAGAAATTCCTCCTCATCTCAGTCCTAAATGGCTTACCCCTTATCCTTAGACTGTGACCCCTGGTTCTGGACTCCCTGGCCATCGGGAACATCCTTCCTGCATCTAGTCTGTCTAGTCCTGTTGGAATTTTATAAGTTTCAATGAGATCCCCTCTCATTCTTCTAAACTCCAGTGAATATAAGCCCAATCGACCCAATCTCTCCTCATACATCATTCCTGCCATCCCAGGTATCAATCTCGTGAATCTTCGCTGCACTCTCTCCATGGCAAGAACGTCCTTCCTCAGATAAGGCGACCAAAACTGCACACACACTTTTCAAGGTGTGGTCTCACCAAGGCCCTGTACAACTGCAGCAAGACATCCTTGCTCCTGTATGTGAATTTCTTCACCCCCCACACCAGGCTGAGTGCCTCCCTGTCGATTTGGGCATAGTTACGCTCAGCTGAGTTCAATGAGCGTGACGCAAAAGCTATCGGCCGTTCCGAGCCATCAGGGAATCTATGCGATAATACCGCTCCTACGCCGTAAGGGGATGCATCGCACGCCAGTCTGATTGGCAGTGATGGGTTGTAATGAGCCAAAACTTCCTTGGACGTGATTAAGTCTTTGCATTTATGGAAGGCACGTTTACAGTCTTTGCTCCATTTCCAAATTACTCCTGTTTGTAGCAGTTCATTAAGAGGGTGCAGAAGAGTTGATAAGTTCGGTAAAAATTTATGATAGTAATTTATCAATCACAGGATCGACCTTAATTGTGAAACATTTTCAGGTGCTGGGGCTTTTATGACCGCTTCAATTTTTTCAGGTGACTTATGCAACCCTTCTTTATTAATTATGTGGCCACAATATGATATTTGTTTCTGGAAAAATTCGCACTTGGGGCGATTTGCTCGTAGGCCCCATTCTCTCAGCCTAGTGAGCACCTGCTCCAAATTGGCAAGGTGCTCGTCGTCGTTTTCTCCTGTTACAAGGATGTCGTCTAGGTAGCATTGAGTCCCCGGAATCCCTTGGAGGACTTGCTCCATAGCTCTTTGCCAGATAGCTGGAGCTGATGCTACTCCGAAAACCAGTCGATTGTACTGGTACAGGCCTTTGTGTGTATTTATCGTGAGATACTTTCTAGAGACCTCTTCAACCTCCATCTGTAGATATGCCTGTGCCAAGTCAATTTTGGTGAAACGTTTCCCTCCGGATAGTGAGGCGAAAATATCTTCTATCCTCGGAAGAGGATACTGTACCGTGTGAAGGACCGGGTTTACAGTCACCTTGAAGTCTCCACAGATGCGAATTTTTCTCTGTTCTTCAGATTTATCATTATTCAACGTTTTCTTCATGACCGGGACGATGGGTGTTGCCCACTCGCTCCAACCTATCTTGGATAATACGCCTGCCTTTTCCAAATTCTCCAGCTCTGCCTCGACTGCTGGACGAATTGCATATGGCACCGGCCTTGCCTTAAAAAACTTGGGAATTGCCGCATCTTCCACTTTTATTGAGGCGGTGATGCCTTTCAAGCTTCCTAGTTTCTCTTGAAACACTTCCTTGGCGTTGGCCAAGATGTCTTTTAATCGTTCAGGTATGACGTCATCATCATTTTTTTTCTTACTGGTCACCATCAGTGCCTGAATGGAGTGCCAGTCTAAACGTATCTTCCTGATCCATTCACGTCCCAACAGCGGTGGACCACCATCTTGTAGAACATATAAATACAACTTCTGTATTTCCTTGCCGTTGTATACAACAGGCACCCTTATTTTTCCTTTGGGGTATACTTTCTGCCCCGTATATGTTTTCAAGATAATGGATGTGTCTTTTAAAGGTATATGCGGAAATAGCCGCTCGTAATCCCGTCGATTTATGACGGTCAGAGCTGATCCTGTATCTAGCTCCATTTTAACTGGGGACGCTGCTATCGTGAGGGTAACCCAAATGGTCTGGTAATCTTCTTTGGCAATTACATTATGTAATTTGAGACAGCTTAGTCTCTTGTTTCCGGAGTCGCTATCGCTCTTCTGGTCTTCGGAGCTACTGTCCGTCATCATTTGTACCTTTCTGTACTTTTCTTTATTGATTTTTTTTTTCCTGTCCGTGGATTTTTTTTGTCCAGATCGGCATACCCGTGCAATGTGTCCAATCTTTCCGCATTGCCTGCATGCTTTGTCCTTGAACCAGCAGTCCCTCTAGTCATGGGTGGATCTGCCGCAGCGATAACATCTCTCGAAACCCTGTGTCATTTCATGGGTGCCGAAGTCCTGTGTCTTTTGCTGTATCTCTGCAGCTCCTCTTGCGGCTGCTTCGTATGATACAGCCATACTGAAAGCCTTGTCCAGTGTCAAATCTTTCTCAGAAAGCAGCCTTTTCTGTGTTCCTTCACTTAGGAGACCGCAGACGAATTTGTCTTGAAGAGAATCTGCCAGTCCTGCCCCGAATTGGCAGTGTTTGATAGCTTTCTTAATTCGGTGAGGTAATCAGCGTTACTTTCATTCTTGTGCTGATTCCTCTTGAAGAATTTGAATCGTTCTGCTATCAGCAGCGGTGTTGGGTTTAAGTGCTCCTGTAGGGTATCAACAATTTCCTTAAAATTCTTGTCTTTTGGTTTGGCTGGAGTGATTAAGTTTCGTAACAGCCCGTATGTCTTTGCGCCCATTAGATTTAGAAGTACTGACGCCTTTTTATCATTTTCTATTCCATTTGCTGTGCAATATACCTCCACTCTTACCACATATGTGGTCCAATCCTCTATATCGTTATCAAAAGCATCAATATTGCCAGCCTTAGGCATCCTGGAAATAAATGGTGCTTCCCGCGCTTTTCTTTCTTTCCTGCAGAAAAGATATGGCGCTTCCCGTGCTTTCCCGCCGCTGCTGCTGCTGACAACGCTGTTTTCTGCGGTTTTTTATTTTTTTATTTACAGGTGGAGACTCGTTCCCGCCGGACTCTCTGGGACTTTCCCCCCCCTCTGCTAGGTTTGAACGCCAACCTGCTTTGCAGCGCCGGCCATCTCCCGAGTGCTCCCCCCCGTCTGTTTCTGCCTGCCTTCGCCTTCGCTGCCTGGCCTCGCCGCAGAGCCAGCCGATGGAGCCCCAGCCCGCCCAGGAAGGATTATTGCAGTACCTGCCACCAGCTCGGCTAGCTGGTGAAACCACAGCCCTTTTTTTTCTCTTGCTTTTCTTCGACTTTGGACGTCTGAGGAATCGATGTCCTTGAGGTGCTGCCGAATTGCAGGTAAGTCTGTTTCCAATTCGTCGCCACTGTTGTATCCGTGTGTTAATAGAGACACTGAAGGCAGGAGTTGGTTTCACAGGTGTTTACTGAACAAAGTCTGGAGGTGAACTAACTGATACAACACAATATACAGGCTTATATAGCCCGAGTGGCCATTACCGGCATTACAGTACACAGGGGGCTCTTAAAGGCACATACACTACAGACTCTAGCATTTTCCCCACTACCGATATCAGGCTTACCGGTCTATAATTCCCCGTTTTCTCTCTACCACCTTTTTTAAATAGTGGGGTTACATTAGCTACCCTCCAATCCATGGGAACTGTGCCAGGGTCTATAGAATTTTGGAAGATGACCAGCAATGCATCTACTATTTCTAGGGCCACTTCCTTAAGTACCCTAGGATGTAGATTATCAGGCCCTGGGGATTTATCGGCCTTCAATCCCGTCAATTTCCCTAACACCATTTCCCTACAAATACTGATTTCATTCAGTTCCTCCCTCTCATTAGACCCTATGTTCCCCGACATCTCTGGGAGGTTATTTGTGTCCTCCTTTGTGAAGACAGAACCAAAGTATGTATTTAATTGGTCTGCCATTTCTTTGTTCCCCATTATAAATTCCCCTGATTCTGACTGCAAGGGACCTACGCTTGACTTCACCAATCTTTTTCTCTTCACATATTTATAGAAGCTTTTAGTCAGTTTTTATGTTCCCTGAAAGCTTACTCTCATAATCTATTTTCCCCCTCTCAATTAATCCCGTTGTCCTACTTTGCTGAATCCTAAACTGCTCCCAATCCTCAGGTTTGCTGCTTTTTCTGGCCAAATTATATGTCCTCTCCTTGGATCTTATGCTATCCCTAATTTCCCTTGTTAGCCATGGTTGAGTCACCTTTTTTATTTTATTTTTATGCCAAACAGGGATGAACAAATTCTGTAGATCATCCATGCAATCTTTAAATTTTTGCCATTGCCTATCCACCGTCAACCCTTTAAGTAATGTTCCCCAATCCATCCTAGCCAACTCGTGCCTCATACCATCGTAGTTTCCTTTATTTAAACTCAGGACCCTAGTCTCTGAGAGCGGCGGGAGCAGTCCGAGCGGCCGCGACCTATAAAAGGTAAGCCCGAGGCGCGGGTAGGCCTCAGAGCGGCGGCGGGAGGAGTCCGAGCGGTAGCGACCTATAAAAGGTAAGCCCGAGGCGCGGGTAGGCCTCAGAGTGGCGGCGGGAGGAGTCCGAGCGGCAGCGACCTATAAAAGGTAAGCCCGAGGCGCGGGTAGGCCTCACCAATCTCCAATCTCAGAGGGAGAGAAGTAAAAAGTAATTGAGGTGTGACATCACCACGAAGCAGGTAAGTGATTGGTTGGGAGTATTTATCTCTTTTTTAAAAAACTTTAACTCTGTGGTTTATAGTTTTTAAGGTCTCTGTGGTGTAGCGGGACAGTTTGTAAACCAGGGCCCTTAAATATATCATTAAAAAATAATATTAATAAATGTAATTAATTACATAGAATGGGAGAGCAGGTGATGTGTTTCTGCTGCAATATGTGGGAGCTGGTGGACACCACTGATGCTCACAGTGATCACATTTGCAGTAAGTGTTGGCTGCTCGAGGAACTCCGGCTCCGTGTTGATGAGCTGGAGTCCGAGCTTCAAACACTGCGACACATCAGGGAGGGGGAGAGTTACCTGGACTCTGTGTTCCAGGAAGTAGTCACACCAATTAGATTAACTAATTCAGATGTAGTCCGTGGTCAGGGACAGGAGGGTGTGTGATGTGCCTCAATAAATCCGAGACTCAATGTTAGCGGAACAAAACAAGGCTTTTATTAACTTAGAAGGTAACACACAGTGGAGAGGTGTCTTCCATCCAGAGGTCTGCAGTACTGGATGTGAGGCACGCTGAGCCTGCTTACATAGGGGCCAGGTATGGGCGGAGCCCTACACACAATACAATACAAGGTGAGGAAACGGAACTGAGGTAAGGGAAATGAAACTGAAACTAAACCACAGTCACAGGCACAATCACACAGAGAATACAGATGAGTGATGAATGGCATATTTCATCACAGTGTGACTATGAGAGAGGCAGGTACGGGGATCCAGGAGGTAGTGTTGGAGGAGCCGCAGCCCTTACTCTTGTCCAACAGGTTCGAGGCTCTTACTCCCTGTGGGGACGGGAACGGGGACTGCAGGGAGGATGAGCAACCTGGCCACAGCACCGTGGAACAGGGGGCCATTCAAGTGGGGGGAGTAAAAAGAAATGCTGTAGTGGTAGGGGATAGTATCATTAGGGGGATAGATAGGGTTCTTTGCAGCTGAGAGCGAGAGTCCCGAAGGCTGTGTTGCCTGCCCGGTGCCAGGGTTAAGGACATCTCCTCTGGGCTGGAGAGAAACTTGGAGTGGGAGGGGGAGGATCCAGTTGTCGTGGTCCATGTTGGTACCAACGACATAGATAGGACAAGGAAAGAGGTTCTGCTGAGGGAGTATGAGCAGCTAGGGGCCAAATTAAAAAACAGAACCACTAGGGTAATAATCTCTGGATTATTACCCGAGCCATGAGCAAATTTGGCTAGGGTAAATAAAATCAGAGAGTTAAATGCGTGGCTCAAAGACTGGTGTGGGAGAAATGGGTTTTGCTTCTTGGGACACTGGCACCAGTACTGGGACAGGAGAGAGCTGTTCCATTGGGTCGGGCTTCACTTGGCCAGTGCTGGGACTAGAATCCTGGCGAATCGAATAACTAGGATTGTAGAGTGGCTTTAAACTAATTAGTGGGGGGGGAAGCTTTCAAGAGAGCAAAAAATAAAAATGTCAGCGGAGAAGGCAATAGAGCAAGGTAGCAGTGGGGGAATTAAAAACCAGAGCGTGTCAGGAAGGGACAGAATGTATATAAAGATAAAGGTAAAGTAGTAAAGGGGGTAAAAGCAGGAATAAATTGTCACAAAACATATTTAAAAGTTCTTTATCTGAATGCATGCAGCATTCGTAACAAAATAGACGAGTTGACGGTACAAATAACTACACATGGGTATGATCTGGTGGCCATTACAGAAATATGGCTGCAAGGTGACCATGACTGGGAACTAAACATCCAGGGGTATTTGACAATTAGGAAGGACAGACAGAAAGGAAAGGGAGGTGGGGTGGCTATGTTAATAAAGGATGGAATCACTGCAATAGTGAGAAATGATATTGGGTCAAAGGATCAGGATAGTGAAACAGTTTGGGTGGAGATAAGGAATAATAAGGGGAAAAAGTCACTAGTGGGCATAGTCTATAGGCCTCCTAACAGTTGCAACTCTGTTGGTCGGAGTATAAATCAGGAAATAGTTGGGGCTTGTAATAAGGGAACAGCTATAATCATGGGGGATTTTAACTTTCATATTGACTGGACAAATCAAATTGGGCAGGGCAGCCTTGAGGAAGAGTTCATAGAGTGCATTAGGGATGGGTTCCTTGAGCAGTATGTTACTGAACCAACCAGGGGGCAGGCAATCTTAGATCTGGTCCTGTGTAATGAGACAGGATTAATAAAAAATGCCCTAGTAAAGGATCCCCTTGGAATGAGTGACCATAACATGGTTGAATTCCAAATTCAGTTGGAGGGTGAGAGAGTTGGATCTCGAACCAGCATACTGAGCTTAAATAAAGGAGACTATGAAGGTATGAGAGCAGAGTTGACTAAAGTGGACTGGGAAAATAGATTAAAGTGTAAGACGGTACATGAGCAGTGGTGTACATTCAAGGAGATATTTCACAACTTTCAAGAAAAATATATTCCACTGAGGAAAAAGGGGTGTAAAAGAAAAGACAGCCATCCATGGCTAAGTAAAGTAATAAAGGATAGTATCCGACTGAAAACAAAGGCATATAAAGTAGCCAAATCTAGTGGGAGGATAGAAGATTGGGAAGCATTTAAAAGCCAGCAAAGAATAACTAAAAGATTAATTAAGAAAGGGAAGATAGATTATGAAAGTAAACTAGCAAAAAATATAAAAACAGATAGCAAGAGTTTCTATAGTTATATAAAAAGAAAAAGGGTGGCTAAAGTAAATGTTGGTCCCTTAGAGGACGAGACTGGGGAATTAATGGTGGGGAACATGGAGATGGCAAAAACGCTGAACAAATATTTTGTATCAGTCTTTACAGTAGAGGACATTAAAAATATTCCAACACTGGACAAACAGGGGGCTATGGGGGGGAGGAGCTAAACACGATTAAAATCACTAAGGAGGTGGTACTCGGTAAGATAATGGGACTAAAGGCGGATAAATCCCCTGGACCTGATGGCTTACATCCTAGGGTCTTGAGAGAAGTGGCGGTGGGGGTTGTGGATGCATTGGTGGTAATTTTCCAAAACTCCCTGGACTCAGGAAAGGTCCCAGCAGATTGGAAAACTGCTAATGTAACGCCCTTATTTAAAAAGGGAAGTAGACAAAAGGCTGGAAACTATAGATCAGTTAGCCTAACATCTGTGGTTGGTAAAATGTTGGAGTCCATTATTAAGGAAGCAGTAACAGGACTTTTTGGATAAGCATAATTTAATCAGACAGATTCAGCATGGTTTTATGAAGGGGAAGTCACATTTGACAAATTTGCTCGAATTCTTTGAGGATGTAACAAACAGGGTGGATAAAGCGGAACCAGTGGATGTGGTGTATTTGGACTTCCAAAAGGCATTTGACAAGGTACCACACAAAAGATTACTGCACAAGATAAAAAATCATGGGATTGGGGGTAATATACTGGCATGGGTGGAAGATTGGCTATCTAACAGAAAACAGAGAGTTGGGATAAATGGTTCATTCTTGGGTTGGCAATCTGTGACTAGTGGTGTTCCGCAGGGGTCAGTGCTGGGACCCCAACTCTTTACAATCTATAATAACGATTTGGAGGAAGGGACCGAGTGCAACATATCCAAGTTTGCCGACGATACAAAGATGGGAGGGAAAACAGTGAGTGAGGAGGACATAAAAAACCTGCAAAAGGACAGACAGGCTAAGTGAGTGGGCAGAAATTTGGCAGATGGAATATAATGTTGGAAAGTGTGAGGTTATGCACTTTGGCAGAAAAAATCAAAGAGCAAGTTATTATCTAAATGGAGAGAAACTGCGAAGTGCTACAGTACAAAGGGATCTGGGGGTCCTGGTGCATGAAACACAGAAGGTTAGTATGCAGGTGCAGCAGGTGATCAGGAAGGCCAATGGAATCTTGGCTTTTATTGCAAGGGGGATGGAGTATAAAAACAGGGAAGTCTTGCTTCAGTTATACAGGGTACTGGTGAGGCCACACCTGGAATACTGCGTACAGTTTTGGTTTCCATATTTAAGAAAAGATATACTTGCTCTCGAGGCAGTACAGAGAAGGTTCACTCGGTTGATTCCGGAGATGAGGGGGTTGACTTATGAGGAAAGGTTGAGTAGGTTGGGCCTCTACTCATTGGAATTCAGAAGAATGAGAGGTGATCTTATCGAAACATATAAGATTGTGAGGGGGCTTGATCGGGTGGATGTGGGGAGGATGTTTCCACTGATGGGTGAGACTAGAACTAGGGGGCATAATCTTAGAATAAGGGGCTGCCCTTTCAAAACTGAGATGAGGAGAAACTTCTTCAGAGGGTAGTAAATCTATGGAATTTGCTACCCCAGAGAGCTGTGGAAGCTGCGACATTAAATAAATAAATTTAAAATGGAGATAGACAGTTTCCTAGCTGATAAGGGAATTAGGGGTTACGGGGAGCGGGCAGGGAAGTGGACGTGAGTCTAGGTTCGGATCAGCCATGATCCTATTGAATGGCGGAGCAGGCCCTCTTCTTATGTTCTTATGTGCTTATGTAACTACTTCAGTCTCCATTTTAATGAAGAATTCTATCATATTATGATCGCTCCTCCCCAAGGGTCCTCGCACAACAAGATTGCTAATTAATCCTTTCTCATGATATAATACCCAGTCTAAGGTGGCCTGATCTCTAGTTGGTTCCTTGACATATTGGTCCAGGAAACCATCCCGTATACACTCTAGGAATTCCTCCTCCACAGTATTGTTACTAATTTGGTTAGCCCAATCTATATGTAGATTAAAGTCACCCATGATAACTGCTGTGCCCTTTTACACGTGTCTCTAATTTCCCATTTAATGCCATCCCCAACCTCCGCATTACTGTTTGGGGGTCTGTATACCACTCCCACTAACGTTTTCTGCCCCATGGTATTTCTCAGTTCTACCCATACAGATTCCACATCATCAGAGCTAATATCCTTCCTTACTATTGTGTTAAGCTCCTCTTTAACCAGCAATGCTACCCCACCTCCTTTTCCTTTTTTCCTGTCCTTCCTGAATATTGAATACCCCTGGATGTTGAATTCCCAGTCTTGGTCACCCTGGAGCCATGTCTCCATAATCCCAATGATATCATATCCGTTTACATCTATTTGCGCAGGTAATTCATCCACCTTATTAAGAATGCTCCTCGCATTAAGACACAAAGCCTTCAGGCTTGATTTTTTTTACACTCTTAGTCCTTTTAGAATTATTATTTACTGTAGCCTTGTTTGATTTACACTCTTGATTTCTCTGCCTTCCACTTTTGCTTTTCTCCTTCCTGTCTTTTGCTTCTATCCTTGCTTCCCTTTCCTCTGTCTCCCTGCACAGGTTCCCAACCCCGCCATTTTAGTTTAAACCCTCCCCAACAGCAGTAGCAAACACTCCCGCTAGGACATCGGTCCCGGTCCTGCCCAGGTGCAAACTGTCCGGTTTGTACTGATCCCACCTCCCTCAGAACCAGTTCTAATGTCCCAGGAATTTGAATCCCTCCCCCTTGCACCATTCCTATATTCAGCTTTTAGGACCTCATCCCGTTTTTTACCTATATCGTTGGTACCTATATGCTGGCGAGCCGATGGTCCCGGGCAGGGTCGAGGGGCCCCAGTGAGTCAAGTTTCCCGGGCAGGGTCGAGGGTCCCGGGCAGGGTCGAGGGTCCCGGTGAGTCGAGGGTCCTGGTGAGTCGAGGGTCCCGGCGAGTCAAGGGTCCCGGGCAGGGTCGAGGGTCCCAGTGAGTCGAGGGTCCCAGATCCCCCCTGAATGGAGGGCGAGGGCAATGTGCTGGGCACTGGAGCTGTAACGAGCTGTCAGGAGTGCGGACTGTGAGTAAATAACTGGAACACTGCCAGCAACACTCTCACTTCATTAAAGATCAGGCAAACAATCGGATTCTGGTGGAAATTACAGCAAAGTTTTCTTCAGGAAATCCACCTGAAATGAAACAATCAATGGAGCAAAGGACAGGAATCACATCATCAAATAAATAGAAACAAGACAGACCATTGTTAATAATAAAAATAATACCAGGAAACAAGTGACCTAGAATCACACAAGAAACTATTATTTAAAGGTTGAATGATTTTAATAAGCAGACAGGCTGCACAGAACGAGCCTGAGGAGGAGGGACCACTGCCGACCTCAGCTGACCCGGGAGCTCGAAGTGAAGGATTGTGGAGCCATGAGAGCAACGTGTGATTGAAACAGGCAGAGGCGCTCGGGCATAACTGATCCTTTGTTTGCCAACTGAGAGAGAGAGAGAGACAGAAACATAAATGTAGAGAGACAAACAGAAACAGACAGAGACAGACAGAGAGAGAGAGACAGAGAGAGAAACAGAGAGAGGCAGAGAGAGAGAGACAGAAAGACAGAGAGAGAGAGAGAGAGAGAGAGAGAGAGAGAGACAGAGAGACAGATAGAGAGACAGAGAGAGAGAGAGAGAGAGAGAGAGACAGAGAGAGACAGAGAGAGAGACAGAGAGAGAGACAGAGAGAGAGAGGAAAGAAAGAGGGGATACAAGGGAGTAGTGTCCTGTTCGAGTCCTCTATCATTGTCCGACTACAAGGAGGTGATCAACAGCAGTATGTGTTGACAGGGACGGTTACACCGCCCCCCCCCCCTCCCACAGTCAGGGTAAGCCATGGATTAATATTAATAAGAAAAGGGCCATGTGTGGTCAAGGTGAATGTGTGAGAGCAGGAGGAGAAGTCATTTCAAGATAGGAGTGCATCCTAGAGGCGGAGAGGTGTCGGGGGGGTGATGTCGGGGGTGCGGGTGTTGGGGGGTGACACGTGGCGGAGAGGTGTTGGGGGAAGATGGGCTGATCGACCATGTTGTGAGCTGCAGGAAGATGGAGGAGGGAGAGGAGAGATACTCAGACTGTCACAAGGTGCTTCATTGTTGGGGGGTGTTGGGGGTGCTGTCGGGGGGGGGGCGATACTCAGACTGTCACAAGGTGCCTCATTGTCGGGGGGGGGCGATACTCAGACTGTCACAAGGTGCCTCATTGTTGGGGGGTGTTGGGGGTGCTGTCGGGGGGGGCGATACTCAGACTGTCACAAGGTGCCTCATTGTTGGGGGGTGTTGGGGGTGCTGTCGGGGGGGGGCGATACTCAGACTGTCACAAGGTGCCTCATTGTTGGGGGGGTGTTGGGGGTGCTGTCGGGGGGGGGGCGATACTCAGACTGTCACAAGGTGCCTCATTGTTGGGGGGGTGTTGGGGGTGCTGTCGGGATGGGGCGGACGATACTCAGACTGTCACAAGGTGCCTCATTGTTGGGGGGTGTTGGGGGTGCTGTCGGGGGGGGCGATACTCAGACTGTCACAAGGTGCCTCATTGTTGGGGGGTGTTGGGGGTGCTGTCGGGGGGGGCGATACTCAGACTGTCACAAGGTGCCTCATTGTTGGGGGGTGTTGGGGGTGCTGTCGGGGGGGGCGATACTCAGACTGTCACAAGGTGCCTCATTGTTGGGGGGGTGTTGGGGGTGCTGTCGGGATGGGGCGGACGATACTCAGACTGTCACAAGGTGCCTCATTGGGGTCTGTGACCAGGGCAGGCTCATTGCTGTAGACAAGGCAAGAATTGGACTGAAGGGATTCAAACAGGGACTAATGGGAGAGGGAGGCACCGGCCTGGGTGACCAGGATCGGTTTGAGGACCTTAGAGCGGAAAGGGCGGGTTTTGGAGATGGGGTAATATTTGGAGAGAGGATTGGAGTGGGCTCTTTGACCACAGGCTGAGGGCAGAGGATCAATCGCTGAGCCTGTAAGCCATGCAATAGGCTATGGGGAGTCAGGAAGCGATCGAGGGCATTGTGTTTACAATAAGGCAAATTGTAGAACAGCATCAGTGGAAGTGAGTCCGGAGAGTTCAAAGGTAACTCACAGGAGCTGGTTCTTCACTAGGGTGAGAAGTTAAACTGAGGCCCCGTCTCGTGGGTCAGGTGGATGTTGCAGATCCCAGGGCACCATTGGAAGAGGAGTGAGTTCTCCCGATGTCCTGGGGCCAAGATTCCTCCCTCAGCCTGCACCAAAATCAGATTAACTGGTCATTTATCTTACTGCTGTTTGTGGGATCTTACTGTGCAAATGGGCTGCTACGTTTCCTACATAATACCAGTCACCGCACTTCAAAAGGAATTCACTGTAGGTGAAGATCTTGGGAGGTTTCTGACCGATGTGATCGGGAGCTCAAGGATGCCCCTTCACTCTTTACCCAGTGAACAGTCTGTTTCTGGTGTTCTCTGCTCCACTCGAGTGTTAGGCCCGCAGTCTCACCTCGAGTGGCTGTCCAGAGCTTGAGCAGACCAGCAGCAGCACCAGTCTGGATGCAGCTATTCCAGCTCCACTTTGCACAGTTTCCATGGAGACTGCAAAGCAGGACTGAGAGTCTCGTGGTTCAGACATTTGTTGCTGAGCTGCCTGAGATGGAGAAGCACAGCCCATGACGTCAGGGAGGCCAAGGACTGACTGAAAGAGAGGGTCAGATATTTCACACTGGGAAATAGACAGAGGAAATGTTTAGGGAGTCGGCAAAGTGCAGGCAGCAAAACTGCCAGGCGGAGGTAGTTCTGTGGGCGACTTTTTGGAGCAAGAACAAAAGGGTGTGAGTTCAGGTACCCCTTCAACTGGGACTCAGTACCCTCCAACTGGGACTCAGTACCCCTCCAACTGGGGCTCAGTACCCCTCCAACTGGGACTCAGTAACCTCCAACTGGGACTCAGTAACCTCCAACCAGGACTCAGTACCCTCGAACTGGGACTCAGCACCCTCCAACTGGGACTCAGTGCCCCTCCAATTGGGGCTCAGTACCCCTCCAACTGGGACTTAGTACCCCTTCAACTGGGGTTCAATGCCCTCCAACTGGGACTCAGTATCCCTTCAACTGGGACTCAGCACCCCTTCAACTGGGGCTCAGTACCATCCAACTGGGGCTCAGTACCCCTTCAACTGGGGCTCAGTACCCTCCAACTGGGCCTCAGTACCCCTCCAACTGGGGCTCAGTATCCCTTCAACTGGGACTCAGTACCCTCCAACTGGGGCTCAGTACCCCTTCAACTGGGGCTCAGTATCATCCAACTGGGGCTCAGTACCCCTCCAACTGGGGCTCAGTACCCTCCAACTGGGACTCAGTACCCTCCAACTGGGACTCAGCACCCCTTCAACTGGGGCTCAGTACCATCCAACTGGGGCTCAGTACCCTCCAACTGGGACTCAGTACCCTCCAACTGGGGCTCAGTACCATCCAACTGGGGCTCAGTACCCCTTCAACTGGGGCTCAGTACCCTCCAACTGGGGCTCAGTACCCCTCCAACTGGGACTCAGTACCCTCCAACTGGGACTCAGTACCCTCCAACTGGGACTCAGTACCCTCCAACTGGGACTCAGTACCCTCCAACTGGGACTCAGCACCCCTTCAACTAGGACTCAGTACCCTCCAACTGGGACGCAGTACCCTCCAACTGGGGCACAGTACCCCTCCAACTGGGGCTCAGTACCCCTCCAACTGGGGCTCAGTACCCCTCCAACTGGGGCTCAGTACCCCTCCAACTGGGGCTCAGTACCCCTCCAACTGGGGCTCAGTACCCCTCCAACTGGGGCTCAGTACCCCTCCAACTGGGACTCAGTACCCTCCAACTGAGACTTAGCACCCCTTCAACTGGGACTCAGTACCCTCCAACTGGGACTCAGTACCCTCCAACTGGGGCTCAGCACCCCTTCAACTGGGACTCAGTACCCTCCAACTGGGGCTCAGTACCCCTCCACCTGGGGCTCAGTACCCCTTCAACTGGGACTCAGTATCCCTTCAACTGGGGCTCAGTACCCCTCCAACTGGGACTCAGTACCCCTCCAACTGTGACTCAGTACCCCTTCAACTGGGACTCAGCACCCCTTCAACTGGGGCTCAGCACCCCTCCAACTGGGGCTCAGTACCCCTTCAACTGGGGTTCAGTCCCCTCCAACTGGGGCTCAGCACCCTCCAACTGGGGCTCAGTACCCCTCCAACTGGGACTCAGTACCCTCCAACTGGGGCTCAGTCCCCTCCAACTGGGGATCAGTACCCCTCCAACTGGGGCTCAGTACCCCTCCAACTGGGGCTCAGTACCCTCCAACTGGGGCTCAGTACCCTCCAACTGGGGCTCAGTACCCTCCAACTGGGGCTTAGTACCATTCCAGTTGGGGCTTAGTACCATTCCAGTTGGGGCTCAGTACCCTTTAGTTGGGCTCAGTACCCTTTAGCTGGGGCTCAGTGCCCTTTAGTTGGGGCTCAGTGCCTTTTAGTTGGGGCTCGGTACCATTTAGTTGGGCTCAGTACCCTTTAGTTGGGACTCAGTGCCTTTTACTTGGGCTCAGTACCCTTTAGTTGGGGCTCGGTGCCCTTTAGTTGGGGCTCGGTACCATTTAGTTGGGCTCAGTACCCTTTAGTTGGGGCTCAGTGCCTTTTACTTGGGCTCAGTACCCTTTAGTTGGGGCTCAGTGCCCTTTAGTTGGGGCTCGGTACCATTTAGTTGGGCTCAGTACCCTTTAGTTGGGGCTCAGTGCCCTTTAGTTGGGCTCAGTACCCTTTAGTTGGGGCTCAGTACCCTTTAGTTGGGACTCAGTGCCCTTTAGTTGGGGCTCAGTACCCTTTAGTTGGGACTCAGTGCCCTTTAGTTGGGACTCAGTACCCTTTACTTGGGCTCAGTACCCTTTAGTTGGGACTCAGTGCCCTTTAGTTGGGGCTCAGTACCCTTTAGTTGGGCTCAGTACCCTTTAGTTGGGACTCAGTACCCTTTAGTTGGGACTCAGTACCCTTTAGTTGGGACTCAGTACCCTTTAGTTGGGACTCAGTACCCTTTAGTTGGGCTCAGTACCCTTTAGTTGGGACTCAGTGCCCTTTAGTTGGGACTCAGTGCCTTTTAGTTGGGACTCAGTGCCCTTTACTTGGGCTCAGTACCCTTTAGTTGGGACTCAGTGCCCTTTACTTGGGCTCAGTACCCTTTAGTTGGGACTCAGTGCCCTTTAGTTGGGACTCAGTGCCTTTTAGTTGGGCTCAGTACCCTTTGGTTGGGCTCAGTACCCTTTGGTTGGGACTCGGTGCCCTTTAGTTGGGACTCGGTGCCCTTTAGTTGGGACTCGGTACCCTTTAGTTGGGGCTCAGTACCCTTTAGTTAGGACTCAGTACCCTTTAGTTGGGGCTCCGTACCCTTTAGTTGGGACTCAGTGCCCTTTAGTTGGGGCTCAGTACCCTTTAGTTGGGCTCAGTACCTTTTCGTTGGGGCTCAGTACCCTTTAGTTGGGGCTCAGTACCTTTTAGTTGGGCTCAGTGCCCTTTAGTTAGACTCGGTACCCTTTAGTTGGGCTCGGTACCCTTTAGTTGGGCTCAGTACCCTTTAGTTGGGCTCAGTACCCTTTAGTTGGGGCTCAGTATCCTTTAGTTGGGGCTCAGTATCCTTTAGTTGGGGCTCAGTACCCTTTAGTTGGGCTCAGTACCCTTTAGTTGGGCTCCGTGCCCTTTATTTGGGGCTCAGTACCCTTTAGCTGGGGCTCAGTACCCTTTAGTTGGGGCTCAGTACCCTTTATTTGGGGCTCAGTACCCTTTAGTTGGGGCTCAGTACCCATTAGTTGGGGCTCAGTACCCTTTAGTTGGGGCTCAGTACCCTTTAGTTGGGGCTCAGTACCCTTTAGTTGGGACTCAGTACCCTTTAGTTGGGGCTCAGTACCCTTTAGTTGGGGCTCAGTACCCTTTAGTTGGGGCTCAGTACCCTTTATTTGGGGCTCAGTACCCTTTAGTTGGGGCTCAGTGCCCTTTAGTTGGGGCTCAGTGCCCTTTAGTTGGGGCTCAGTGCCCTTTAGTTGGGGCTCAGTGCCCTTTAGTTGGGGCTCAGTGCCCTTTAGTTGGGGCTCAGTGCCCTTTAGTTGGGACTCAGTACCCTTTAGTTGGGACTCAGTACCCTTTAGTTGGGGCTCAGTGCCCTTTAGTTGGGGCTCAGTGCCCTTTAGTTGGGGCTCAGTGCCCTTTAGTTGGGGCTCAGTGCCCTTTAGTTGGGGCTCAGTGCCCTTTAGTTGGGGCTCAGTGCCCTTTAGTTGGGGCTCAGTGCCCTTTAGTTGGGGCTCGGTGCCCTTTAGTTGGGGCTCGGTGCCCTTTAGTTGGGGCTCGGTGCCCTTTAGTTGGGGCTCGGTACCCTTTAGTTGGGCTCAGTACCCTTTAGTTGGACTCAGTACCCTTTAGTTGGGCTCAGTACCCTTTAGTTGGGCTCAGTGCCCTTTATTTGGGGCTCAGTACCCTTTAGTTGGGGCTCAGTGCCCTTTATTTGGGGCTCAGTACCCTTTAGTTGGGCTCAGTACCTTTTAGTTGGGCTCAGTACCCTTTAGTTAGACTCAGTGCCCTTTAGTTGGGCTCAGTACCCTTTAGTTGGGCTCAGTACCCTTTATTTGGGGCTCAGTACCCTTTAGTTGGGCTCAGTACCCTTTAGTTAGACTCAGTGCCCTTTAGTTGGGGCTCAGTGCCCTTTAGTTGGGCTCAGTACCTTTTAGTTGGGCTCAGTACCTTTTCGTTGGGGCTCAGTACCCTTTAGTTGGGCTCAGTACCTTTTAGTTGGGCTCAGTGCCCTTTAGTTAGACTCAGTGCCCTTTAGTTGGGCTCAGTACCCTTTAGTTGGGCTCAGTACCCTTTAGTTGGGCTCAGTACCCTTTAGTTGGGGCTCAGTACCCTTTAGTTGGGCTCCGTGCCCTTTATTTGGGGCTCCGTGCCCTTTATTTGGGGCTCAGTACCCTTTAGTTGGGGCTCAGTACCCTTTAGTTGGGGCTCAGTACCCTTTAGTTGGGGCTCAGTACCCTTTAGTTGGGGCTCAGTACCCTTTAGTTGGGGCTCAGTACCCTTTAGTTGGGGCTCAGTACCCTTTAGTTGGGGCTCAGTACCCTTTAGTTGGGGCTCAGTACCCTTTAGTTGGGGCTCAGTACCCTTTATTTGGGGCTCAGTACCCTTTAGTTGGGGCTCAGTACCCTTTAGTTGGGGCTCAGTACCCTTTAGTTGGGGCTCAGTACCCTTTAGTTGGGGCTCAGTACCCTTTAGTTGGGGCTCAGTACCCTTTAGTTGGGGCTCAGTACCCTTTAGTTGGGGCTCAGTACCCTTTAGTTGGGGCTCAGTACCCTTTAGTTGGGGCTCAGTACCCTTTAGTTGGGGCTCAGTACCCTTTAGTTGGGGCTCAGTACCCTTTAGTTGGGGCTCAGTACCCTTTAGTTGGGGCTCAGTACCCTTTATTTGGGGCTCAGTACCCTTTAGTTGGGGCTCAGTACCCTTTAGTTGGGGCTCTGTACCCTTTATTTGGAGCTCAGTACCCTTTATTTGGGGCTCAGTACCCTTTATTTGGGGCTCAGTACCCTTTAGTTGGGGCTCAGTACCCTTTATTTGGGGCTCAGTACCCTTTATTTGGGGCTCAGTACCCTTTAGTTGGGGCTCAGTACCCTTTAGTTGGGGCTCTGTACCCTTTATTTGGAGCTCAGTACCCTTTAGTTGGGCTCTGTGCCCTTTAGTTGGGCTCTGTGCCCTTTAGTTGGGCTCTGTGCCCTTTAGTTGGGCTCAGTACCCTTTAGTTGGGCTCAGTACCCTTTAGTTGGGGCTCAGTACCCTTTAGTTGGGGCTCAGTACCCTTTAGTTGGGGCTCAGTGCCCTTTATTTGGGGCTCAGTACCCTTTAGTTGGGCTCAGTACCCTTTATTTGGGGCTCAGTGCCCTTTAGTTGGGCTCAGTGCCCTTTAGTTGGGCTCAGTACCCTTTAGTTGGGCTCAGTACCCTTTAGTTGGGGCTCAGTACCCTTTAGTTGGGGCTCCGTACCCTTTATTTGGGGCTCAGTACCCTTTAGTTGGGGCTCAGTGCCCTTTATTTGGGGCTCAGTACCCTTTAGTTGGGCTCAGTACCCTTTATTTGGGGCTCGGTGCCCTTTATTTGAGCCTCACCCTCACCCATCCCCAGTTTTCTCCCCAGTGGTTTGCAGAGTGCTGGCCTCACAGCTGACTTCAATGAGCAGTCGGATTAAGTTGGGATTGATACACCTTTTGTTATAAACTAAACTGACTTTACAAAATCTTTACTCCCTGAACCGAGTGCACTAACTTTAAAAAATAAGATCTCTCAGTCTCACTTTGCCTGAAAAAGAGATCCAGACAAAACAAGGATGACCTCGGACCCTTCCCTCAGCTTTCTGTGTCGAGGATTAACTCAGCAAGCTGCGAACTTGAAAGAGAACCCCATGGAAAGGGGAGCGGCACACAGCAATTACATTCTCTGTTTAGCTAAGCCCCTTGCTGCGCACCTTGAATGAACAGTTTTTGCAAACAACTTTGGAACATGCTTAATGACTCCTCATTGCTCAGCACTAATATAGAATGTCAGAATATACATTTTTATAGCTCCTTTATCTGCAATATTACTAATTGAACAAAACAGTATCTCAAATACTAGTGTGCCCGTGGGATTTAACTCCTTGTGAACTGAATCTAACTACAAATCAACATTATGATATCCTTGAAGCCAAATAGGAAAAATCTCCAAAGATTACCAGGCTGGGCACTGAGTGTCTGTAAACTATTCAACTATGAGGGTATCTCTCTGGAGTCTGATCCAGTCACTATTCAGCCATGAGGGTATCTCTGTGGAGTCTGATCCAGTCACTATTCAGCCATGAGGGTATCTCTCTGGAGTCTGATCCAGTCACTATTCAGCCATGAGGGTATCTCTGTGGAGTCTGATCCAGTCACTATTCAGCCATGAGGGTATCTCTGTGGCATCTGATCCAGTCACTATTCAGCCATGAGGGTATCTCTGTGGAGTCTGATCCAGTCACTATTCAACCATGAAGGTATCTCTGTGGAGTCTGATCCAGTCACTATTCAGCCATGAGGGTATCTCTGTGGCATCTGATCCAGTCACTATTCAGCCATGAGGGTATCTCTGTGGAGTCTGATCCAGCCACTATTCAGCCATGAGGGTATCTCTGTGGAGTCTGATCCAGTCACTATTCAGCGATGAGGGTATCTCTGTGGAGTCTGATCCAGCCACTATTCAGCCATGAGGGTATCTCTCTGGAGTCTGATCCAGTCACTATTCAGCGATGAGAGTATCTCTGTGGAGTCTGATCCAGTCACTATTCAACCATGAAGGTATCTCTGTGGCATCTGATCCAGTCACTATTCAGCCATGAAGGTATCTCTGTGGCGTCTGATCCAGTCACTATTCAGCCATGTGGGTATCTCTCTGGAGTCTGATCCAGTCACTATTCAGCGATGAGAGTATCTCTGTGGAGTCTGATCCAGTCACTATTCAGCGATGAGGGTATCTCTCTGGAGTCTGATCCAGTCACTATTCAGCGATGAGGGTATCTCTGTGGAGTCTGATCCAGTCACTATTCAGCGATGAGGGTATCTCTGTGGAGTCTGATCCAGTCACTATTCAGCGATGAGAGTATCTCTGTGGAGTCTGATCCAGTCACTATTCAGCCATGAGGGTATCTCTCTGGAGTCTGATCCAGTCACTATTCAGCGATGAGGGTATCTCTGTGGCATCTGATCCAGTCACTATTCAGCCATGAAGGTATCTCTGTGGCGTCTGATCCAGTCACTATTCAGCCATGTGGGTATCTCTCTGGAGTCTGATCCAGTCACTATTCAGCGATGAGAGTATCTCTGTGGAGTCTGATCCAGTCACTATTCAGCGATGAGGGTATCTCTCTGGAGTCTGATCCAGTCACTATTCAGCGATGAGAGTATCTCTGTGGAGTCTGATCCAGTCACTATTCAACCATGAAGGTATCTCTGTGGCATCTGATCCAGTCACTATTCAGCCATGAAGGTATCTCTGTGGCGTCTGATCCAGTCACTATTCAGCCATGTGGGTATCTCTCTGGAGTCTGATCCAGTCACTATTCAACCATGAAGGTATCTCTGTGGCATCTGATCCAGTCACTATTCAGCCGTGAGGGTATCTCTCTGGAGTCTGATCCAGTCACTATTCAGCCATGAGGGTATCTCTGTGGAGTCTGATCCAGTCACTATTCAACCATGAAGGTATCTCTGTGGCATCTGATCCAGTCACTATTCAGCCATGAAGGTATCTCTGTGGCGTCTGATCCAGTCACTATTCAGCCATGTGGGTATCTCTCTGGAGTCTGATCCAGTCACTATTCAGCGATGAGAGTATCTCTGTGGAGTCTGATCCAGTCACTATTCAGCGATGAGGGTATCTCTGTGGAGTCTGATCCAGTCACTATTCAGCGATGAGAGTATCTCTGTGGAGTCTGATCCAGTCACTATTCAGCGATGAGGGTATCTCTGTGGAGTCTGATCCAGTCACTATTCAGCGATGAGGGTATCTCTGTGGAGTCTGATCCAGTCACTATTCAGCGATGAGGGTATCTCTCTGGAGTCTGATCCAGTCACTATTCAGCGATGAGAGTATCTCTGTGGAGTCTGATCCAGTCACTATTCAGTGATGAGGGTATCTCTGTGGAGTCTGATCCAGTCACTATTCAGCCATGAGGGTATCTCTCTGGAGTCTGATCCAGTCACTATTCAGCCATGAGGGTATCTCTGTGGAGTCTGATCCAGTCACTATTCAGCCATGAGGGTATCTCTGTGGAGTCTGATCCAGTCACTATTCAGCCATGAGGGTATCTCTGTGGAGTCTGATCCAGCCACTATTCAGCCATGAGGGTATCTCTGTGGAGTCTGATCCAGTCACTATTCAGCGATGAGGGTATCTCTGTGGAGTCTGATCCAGCCACTATTCAGCCATGAGGGTATCTCTCTGGAGTCTGATCCAGTCACTATTCAGCGATGAGAGTATCTCTGTGGAGTCTGATCCAGTCACTATTCAACCATGAAGGTATCTCTGTGGCATCTGATCCAGTCACTATTCAGCCATGTGGGTATCTCTCTGGAGTCTGATCCAGTCACTATTCAACCATGAAGGTATCTCTGTGGCATCTGATCCAGTCACTATTCAGCCATGAGGGTATCTCTGTGGAGTCTGATCCAGTCACTATTCAACCATGAAGGTATCTCTGTGGCATCTGATCCAGTCACTATTCAGCCATGAAGGTATCTCTGTGGCGTCTGATCCAGTCACTATTCAGCCATGTGGGTATCTCTCTGGAGTCTGATCCAGTCACTATTCAGCGATGAGAGTATCTCTGTGGAGTCTGATCCAGTCACTATTCAGCCATGTGGGTATCTCTCTGGAGTCTGATCCAGTCACTATTCAGCGATGAGGGTATCTCTCTGGAGTCTGATCCAGTCACTATTCAGCCATGTGGGTATCTCTGTGGAGTCTGATCCAGTCACTATTCAGCGATGAGGGTATCTCTCTGGAGTCTGATCCAGTCACTATTCAGCGATGAGGGTATCTCTGTGGAGTCTGATCCAGTCACTATTCAGCCATGTGGGTATCTCTGTGGAGTCTGATCCAGTCACTATTCAGCCATGTGGGTATCTCTCTGGAGTCTGATCCAGTCACTATTCAGCGATGAGGGTATCTCTCTGGAGTCTGATCCAGTCACTATTCAGCCATGTGGGCATCTCTGTGGAGTCTGATCCAGTCACTATTCAGCCATGTGGGTATCTCTCTGGAGTCTGATCCAGTCACTATTCAGCGATGAGGGTATCTCTCTGGAGTCTGATCCAGTCACTATTCAGCGATGAGGGTATCTCTGTGGAGTCTGATCCAGTCACTATTCAGCCATGTGGGTATCTCTGTGGAGTCTGATCCAGTCACTATTCAGCCATGTGGGTATCTCTCTGGAGTCTGATCCAGTCACTATTCAGCCATGAGGGTATCTCTGTGGAGTCTGATCCAGTCACTATTCAGCCATGAGGGTATCTCTGTGGAGTCTGATCCAGTCACTATTCAGCCATGAGGGTATCTCTGTGGAGTCTGATCCAGTCACTATTCAGCAGCAAAGATTCAGGGGCAGGGATCCTGGCCAGCTGTTTTAAATTAGAGTCGCAGGGTATCACAATTCCAGGGAGACCCGGGAATAGGAGAAGAAAATGAAATATATTTCAGAAAATAAAATGTTTTATTAATGGCTTTGGACTTTTAATTTCTATTATTTATTAGATGTGTGTGTGATTGCACTAACAATGGGTTTGGCAGGTTCTCAAAGAATAGATTATAATTCGAGGTTGGGGCAGGGTAGGGACAGGGGGAACATACAGAAAGCCGACAACCAAAATATGGAGGGGCTGACAAGACAGATATGATCTGCCCGGCCTGATTAAAAAGTATTAAAAATTGCAGGTACCCAATTCCCCAGGTTCCCTGTCAAACACCATTCAGATGGAGTCTAAAAATTCACATTAAAACATTAAAAAGAAGAGGATGAAGTTAATGCTGCAGTAGAGGAGGAGGGAGTAGAAATATTGGATTAGAAAAAAACAGATAGAAAGGAGATGCTAAATAGATTGGGATCACTCAAAGTTAACAAGTCCCGCGGTCCAGAGGGGCTGTATCCTAGGTTACTGAGGGCAGCGAGGGTGGAGATAGCAGAAGCTCTGACCACAATCTTTCAATCCTCCTTGGATATGGGAGAGGTGCCAGAGGACTGGAGGATTGCAAATGTTACATCCTTGTTCAAAAAAAGGGAGAGGGATAAACCTGGTAACTACAGGCCAGTCAGCCTAACGTCAGTGGTGGGAAAACTACTAGAGACCATTGTCAAGGACAAAATTAATCCTCACTTGGAGAAGGATGGGTTAATAAGGGACAGCCAGCACAGAATTGTTAAAGGCAAATCGTGTCTGACTAACCTGATTGAGTTCTTTGATGAAATACCAGAGTGTTGATGAGGGTAGTGCCGTAGATAGTGCACATATGGACTTTCAAAAGGCATTTGATAAAGTACCACATAACAGACATATATGGAAAATGGAAGCTCATGGGATTAAAGGGATGGTGGTAACTTGTGTACGTAATTGTCTAAGGGATAGGAGGCAGAGAGCAGTGGAGAACGGATGTTTTTCTGACTGGAGGAAAGAATGCAGCAGAGTCCCCCAGGGGTGGGTATTGGGACCATTGCTTTTCTTGTTATACATAAATGACCTGGACTTGGGTATAGGGAGAACAGTTCAAAGTTTGCAGATGATACAAAACTTGGCAACTTAGTAAATAGTAAGGAGGATAGTGGCAGACTTCAGAAGGACAGAGACAGACTGGTGAAATGGGCAGACATACGGCAGATGGAATTTGGAATCATAGAATGGTTACAGCACAGAAGGAGGCCATTTGGCCCATCGAGCCCATGCCGGCTCTCTGCAAGAGCACTTCAGCTAGTCCCACTCCCCTGCCCTTTCCCCGTAGCCACGATTGAGTCTGCCTCCACCACCCTTTCAGGCAGTGAATTCCAGATCCTAACCACTCATGTCGCCTTTGGTTTCGCGGGCTTCTTTTCAGAGGCCGGTGTCGGGAGCCGCAGAGAGCAGCGGTACAGTGAGTATTTAAACTCACTTTCGCGGGCTTTTTCAGAGGCTTACCAATCTCGCAGACTGCCGGCGGAGTTCCAGAGCCACGTCACGATTCAAAAAGTGACTTGGCAAGAGGAAGCAGCTGATTGGGTGAGTACAGCCAGGTGAGTATTTATACTACTCTATAGTTTGACAGTTAAGTTTAATAGTTTATAAAGTTTAGAAGGTAATTTTGTGGTTATAGTTTCTAAGGTCTCTGTTGTGTAGCGGGGAGTGCTAGTAAACAAGGGCCCTTGAGTATATCATTTAATTGTAATGTAATTTAATTTAAATTAATTAAAGGGTAAGTCATGGCAGCACAGCTCGGCCCCGTGGCATGCTCCTCCTGCACTATGTGGGAAATCAGGGACACTTCCTGTGCCCCTGACAACCATGTGTGCGGGAAGTGTATCCAGCTGCAGCTACTGGCAGACTGCATTGCAGCGCTGGAGCTGTGAATGAATACATACTGGAGCATTCGCGATGCTGAGGACATCATGGATAGCACGTTTAATAAGTTGGTCACACCGCAGGTAAAGGCTGCACAGGCAGGAAGGGAATGGGTGACCGCCAGGCAGAGTAGTAGGCACAGGCAGGTAGTGCAAGAGTCCCCTGTGGCCATCCCCCTCTCAAACAGGTATACCGCTTTGGATATTGTTGAGGGAGATGGCTTATCGGGGGAAGGCAGCAGCAGCCAACTTCCTGGCACCCTGGGTGATTCTGCTGCACAGGACAGGAGGATAAAGAGCGGGAGAGCTATAGTGATAGGGGATTCTATTGTAAGGGGAATAGATAGGCGTTTCTGCGGCCGCAAACGAGACTCCAGGATGGTATGTTGCCTCCCTGGTGCAAGGGTCAAGGATGTCTCAGAGCGGCTGCAGGGCATTCTGGAGGGGGACGGTGAACAGCCAGTTGTCGTGGTGCATATAGGTACCAACAATATAGGTAAAAAATGGGATGAGGTCCTAAAAGCTGAATATAGGGAGCTAGGAAGTAAATTAAAAAATAAGACCTCAAAGGTAGTAATCTCAGGATTGCTACCAGTGCCACGTGCTAGTCAGAGTAGAAATAGAAGGATATTTCACATGAATACGTGGCTCAAGGAATGGTGCAAGGGGGAGGGATCCAAATTCCTGGGACATTGGAACCGGTTCTGGGAGATGTGGGACCAGTACAAACTGGACGGTTTGCACCTGGGCAGGACTGGGACCGATGTCCTAGGAGGAGTGTTTGCTAGTGCTGTTGGGGAGGGTTTAAACTAAAATGGCAGGGGGTTTGGAACCTGTGCAGGGAAACAGAGGAAAGGGAAGCAAGGATAGAAGCAAAAGATAGGAAGGAGAAAAGCAAAAGTGGAAGTCAGAAAAATAGAGGGTGTAAATCAAACATGGCCACAGTAAACAATAATTCGAAAAGGTCTAAGTGTGTTAAAAAAACAAGCCAAAAGGCTTTGTGTCTTAATACAAGAAGCATTCGTAATAAGGTGGATGAATTAGCTGCGCAAATAGATGTAAACGGATATGATATAATTGGGATTACGGAAACATGGCTCCAGGATGACCAAGGCTGGGAATTCAACATCCAGGGGTATTCAATATTCAGGAAGGACAGGCAAAAAGGAAAAGGAGGTGGGGTAGCACTGCTGGTTAAAGAGGAGAGTAACACATTAGTAAGGAAGGATATTAGCTTTGATGAAGTGGAATCTGTATGGGTAGAGCTGAGAAATACCATGGGGCAGAAAACATTAGTGGGAGTTGTATACAGGCCCCCAAACAGTAATGCTGAGGTTGGGGATGGCATTAAATGGGAAATTAGAGGTGCATGTAATAAGGGCACAGCAGTTATCATGGGTGACTTTAATCTACATATAGATTGGGCTAACCAAATTAGTAACAATACTGTGGAGGAGGAATTCCTAGAGTGTATACGGGATGGTTTCCTGGACCAATATGTCGAGGAACTAACTAGAGATCAGGCCATCTTAGACTGGGTATTATGTAATGAGGAAGGATTGATTAGCAATCTTGTTGTGCGAGGCCCCTTGGGGAGGAGCGATCATAATATGATCGAATTCTTCATTAAGATGGAGAGTGAAGTAGTTGACTCAGAGACAAGGGTCCTGAATTTAAATAAAGGAAACTACAATGGTATGAGGCGCGAGTTGGCTAGGATGGATTGGGGAACGTGACTTAAAGGGTTGACAGTGGATAGGCAATGGCAAACATTTAAAGATCGCATGGATAAACTACAGAATTTGTTCATCCCTGTTTGGCATAAAAATAAAACAAAACAGGTGACTCAACCATGGCTAACAAGGGAAATTAGGGATAGCATATGATCCAAGGAGAGGACATATAAATTGGCCAGAAAAAGCAGCAATCCTGAGGATTAGGAGCAGTTTAGGATTCAGCAAAGGAGGACAAAGGGATTAATTAAGAGGGTGAAAATAGAGTATGAGAGTAAGCTTTCAGGAAACATAAAAACTGACAGTAAGAGCTTCTATAGATATGTAAAGAGAAAAAGATTGTTGAAGTCAAGCGTAGGTTCCTTGCAGTCAGAAGCAGGGGAATTTATAATGGGGAACAAAGAAATGGCTGACCAAATAAATACATACTTTGGTTCTGTCTTCAAAAAGGAGGACACAAATAACCTCCCAGAGATGTCGGGGAACATAGGGCCTAATGAGAGGGAGGAATTGAATGAAATCAGTATTTGTAGGGAAATGGTGTATGGGAAATTGACAGGATTTAACGCCGATAAATCCCCAGGGCCTGATAATCTACATCCTAGGGTATTAAGGAAGTGGCCCTAGAAATAATAGATGCATTGCTGGTCATCTTCCAAAATTCTATAGACTCTGGAACAGTTCCCATGGATTGGAGGGTAGCTAATGTAACCCCACTATTTAAAAAAGGTGGTAGAGAGAAAACAGGGAATTATAGACCGGTAAGCCTGACATCGGTAGTGGGGAAAATGCTAGAGTCCATTATAAAGGATGTAATAGCTGAGCACTTGGAAAACAGTGACAAGATCGGACAAAGTCAACATGGATTTACAAAAGGTAAATCATGCTTGACTAATCTACTGGAATTTTTTGAGGATGTAACTGGTAGAATAGATAAGGGGGAACCAGTGGATGTGGTGTATTTGGACTTTCAGAAGGCTTTCGATAAGGTCCCGCAAAAGAGATTAGCATGCAAAGTTAAAGCACATGAGTTTGGGGGTAAGGTACTGACTTGGGTAGAGAACTGGTTGGCAGACAGGAAGCAAAGAGTTGGATTAAACGGGTCTTTTTCCAAGTGGCAGGCAGTGACTAGTGGGTACCGCAGGGATCGGTGCTAAGACTCCAGTTATTCACAATATATATTAATGATCTAGATGAGGGAACTAGATGTAATATCTCCAAGTTTGCAGATGACACAAAGCTGGGTGGGCGTGTGTGCTGTGAGGAGGATGCCGAGAAACTCCAGTATGATTTGGACAGGTTGGGTGATTGGGCGGATGCATGGCAGATGCAGTATAATGTGGATAAATGCGAGGTTATCCACTTTGGTGGCAAAAACAGGAAGGCAGATTATTCTCTGAACGGCAATAAATTGGGAAAAGGGGAAGTGCAATGAGACCTGGGTGTCCTTGTGCACCAGTTGCTGAAGGTAAGCATGCAGGTGCAGCAGGCGGTTAGGAAGTCAAATGGTATGTTGACCTTCGTAGCGAGAGGATTCAAGTACAGGAGCAAGTATGTCTTGCTGCAGTTGTACAGGGCCTTGGTGAGACCACACCTTGAGTATTGTGTACAGTTTTGGTCGCCTTATCTGAGGAAGGATGTTCTTGCCCTGGAGGGAGTGCAGCGAAGATTCACCAGACTGATACCTGGGATGGCAGGAATGATGTATGAAGAGAGATTGGGTCGATTGGGCTTATACTCACTGGAGTTTAGAAGAATGAGAGGGGATCTCATTGAAACTTATAAAATTCTAACAGAATGCACCGGGACTTTATAAAACAAAGGCCCAATGGAAAACTGGTCACTTTACTGAACCGCACGAGGACTTGCTGAGCCATCTCCCCACCCTCTCCACAGACCACCCAGCTCGCTATGTCGGTGTAAAGCGCCGGGCCTGTGCGCGAATCCTCTTGTCGTACTCCACGCAGTTCTGGCTGTGAAAGGAAGAGGCACAGCATCAGCAGTCAGGCACCGCCGCCCATCAACCGCCCAAAGCAACACCGCCCACCGAACGGCACAACACAAGGCCCTGCTCACTGAGCGAGGCTCGGCCCGAGGCAACTGTCAAGGAAAGGGGGCGATTCCCATTAGGAAACCCGAACCCAGCCCTCACTGGTGGGTCAGTGTTGTGGGTCTGGCATCCTCACAACTCTCAGTCCCTTCTCGAACAAAGTGCTTCTAATCTTTATCTTTAATAAATCTTACTGGGCCCTCAATGAGCAAGCCAGATATAAAATGGATCCAGTCCCAGTGTATTAACAGAATTGGACACAGCCCAGTATTACTTAACATAAGAACATAGGAAATAGGAGCAGGAGTAGGCTATTTGGCCCTTCGAGCCTGCTCCGCCATTCAATAAGATCAGTGCCTCATTCTCGCTAGATCCTTGATTCTCCACTATTTCCGGGAAGTCTTTTGCGTCTTCTTCCGTGAAAACAAACACAAAGTATTTGTTTAATTTCTCTGCCATTTCCTTATTCCCCATTATAATTTCTCCTGTCTCAGCCTGTAAGGGACCCACGTTTACTTTCGCTAATCTTTTCCTTTTTGCATATTTATAGAAGCTTTTACAGTCTGTTTTTATGTCTCTCGCCAGTTTACAAAGCAAACTACGTAGGTATGAGGGGTGAGTTGGCTAAGGTAGATTGGGAAACTACATTAAAAGGTATGACGGTAGACAAGCAATGGCTAGCATTTAAAGAATTACTATATAATTTACAACAAATATACATTCCTTTAAGGCACAAAAACCCCACAGGAAAAGTGGTCCAACCGTGGCTAACAAGAGAAGTTAAAGATAGTATTAGATCAAAGGAAGAGGCTTATAATGTTGCCAAAAAGAGTAGTACACCTGAGGATTGGGAGGATTTTAGAATTCAGCAAAGGAGGACCAAGAAATTGATAAAGAAAGGGAAAATAGAATATGAGAGTAAACTAGCGAGAGATATAAAAACATACTGTAAAACCTTCTCTAGGTATGTAAAAAGGAAAAGATTAGTGAAAGTAAGCATGAGTCCCTTACAGGCTGAGACAGGAGAAATTATAAATGGGGAATAAGGAAATGTCAGAGAAATTAAACAAATACTTTGGCTGCGATTTTATTAATGGAGGCGGGTTGGGTGGTTTCCGGCTTTCAGTTCCGCCCCCAGCTGCATCCGGCCCACAGACGTGATTTTGCCTTGATTGACCTTGTTAAGCTGGCCCTGCGGGCTTGCCGGCCAATTAAGAGGAAGCGGGTCAGATGACATCATTTGATGACCCGTCATCTGCCAGTTTCCTTAAAGGGACCACGCACAATTTTGTTTGACAGTTGATTTCTCGGTGTTTGACAGCATTGAGCTGCTGCCACCACAGACAATCACTGCACAAAGATGACCTCTTGTACCCAGGCTCTTCAATGACTCCCTCCATAGGCTGGAATAGATGGCAGCTGCAGGTGAGGTGACAGAAGCGATCTGTCACTGGTGAGAGCGGTTCTCCCAATGAGGTGGCACTGAACATGGATTTCAAAACTTGCAACCTAAAGAAAAGTGTAAATGTATTAAAAATGCAGTTCCCAACATTTTCTTTCCTCTGAGACTCACCAGTGCACCATTGGATCCTTCACACCACTTCTGCAGCTGTCATCACTCACAACATGCCACACTTACCTGGCGTGGAGTCCGGACATTGGGAAATCTGAGCCAGAAGTGGCAAAATTCAAAAATAGGCTGTCAACTACTGGCAACTATATATTAATAGGCAGGTAATTGCCTTTAATCCTCTTCCCATCGCTAGGTGTCGGGTCCATTCGCAAATTGGGCACCCGACACTTGGGAAAGTTGTTTGACGGCGGGATTGCAACCCACCATCAATCAAAATGATTTTAACCATTGACCCGCTTCCAAAGCCACCCTCTGAGCACCGGCAAAATCGCGGCCATTGTGTCTGTCTTCACGAAAGAAGACGCAAAAACTTCCCGGAAATATTAGCATTAGCATTAGTGGTAATTTTCCAGAACTCCCTGGATTCAGGTAAGGTCCCAGCAGATTGGAAAACTGCTAATGTAACACCCTTATTTAAAAAGGGAAGTAGACAAAAGGCTGAAAACTATAGACCAGTTAGCCTAACATCTGTGGTTGGTAAAATGTTGGAGTCCATTATTAAGGAAGCAGTAACAGGACATTTGGATAAGCATAATTTAATCGGACAGATTCAGCATGGTTTTATGAAGGGGAAGTCACATTTGACAAATTTGCTCGAATTCTTTGAGGACGTAACAAACAGGGTGGATAAAGGGGAACCAGTGGATGTGGTGTATTTGGACTTCCAAAAGGCATTTGACAAGGTACCACACAAAAGATTACTGCACAAGATAAAAAATCACGGGATTGGGGGTAATATACTGGCATGGGTGGAAGATTGGCTATCTAACAGAAAACAGAGAGTTGGGATAAATGGTTCATTCTCGGGTTGGCAATCTGTGACTAGTGGTGTTCCGCAGGGGTAAGTGCTGGGACCCCAACTCTTTACAATCTATATTAACGATTTGGAGGAAGGGACCGAGTGCAACATATCCAAGGTTGCCGACGATACAAAGATGGGAGGGAAAGCAGTGAGTGAGGAGGACATAAAAAACCTGCAAAAGGACATAGACAGGCTAAGTGAGTGGGCAGAAATTTGGCAGATGGAATATAATGTTGGAAAATGTGAGGTTATGCACTTTGGCAGAAAAAATCAAAGAGCAAGTTATTATCTAAATGGAGAGAAACTGCGAAGTGCTACAGTACAAAGGGATCTGGGGGTCCTGGTGCATGAAACACAGAAGGTTAGTATGCAGGTACAGCAGGTGATCAGGAAGGCCAATGGAATCTTGGCTTTTATTGCAAGGGGGATGGAGTATAAAAGCAGGGAAGTCTTGCTGCAGTTATACAGGGTATTGGTAAGGCCACACCTGGAATACTGCGTACAGTTTTGCTTTCCATATTTAAGAAAAGATATACTTGCTCTCGAGGCGGTTCAGAGAAGGTTCACTCAGTTGATTCCGGAGATGAGGGGGTTGGCTTATGAGGAAAGGTTGAGTAGGTTGGGCCTCTACTCATTGGAATTCAGAAGAATGAGAGGCGATCTTATCGAAACATATAAGATTGTGAGGGGGCTTGATCAGGTGGATGCGGGGAGGATGTTTCCACTGATGGGTGAGACTAGAACTAGGGGGCATAATCTTAGAATAAGGGGCTGCCCTTTCAAAACTGAGATGAGGAGAAACTTCTTCACTCAGAGGGTAGTAAATCTATGGAATTTGCTACCTCAGAGAGCTGTGGAAGCTGCGACATTAAATAAATTTAAAACGGAGATAGACAGTTTCCTAGCTGATAAGGGAATTAGGGGTTACGGGGAGCGGGCAGGGAAGTGGACGTGAGTCTAGGTTCGGATTAGCCATGGTCCTATTGAATGGCGGAGAAGGCTCGAGGGGCTGTACGGCCTACTCCTGCTCCTACTTCTTATGTTCTTATGTAAATACTGGAGAACCAAGGGTTGGCGAGAATGAGGAACTGAAAGAAACTAATATTAGTAAAAAAATAGTACTGGAGAAATTAATGGGACTGAAAGCTGATAAATCCCCTGGACCTGATGGCCCGCAGCCTAGGGTTTTGAAAGAGGTGGCTATAGAGATAGTGGATGCATCGGTTGTCTTTTTCCAAAATTCCATAGATTCTGGAACGGTTCCTGCGGATTGGAAGGTAGCAAATGTAACCCCACTATTTAAGAAAGGAGGGAGAGAGAAAATGGGGAACTACAGTGTAGTGGCGCTTCTTAGTTTCCAAACAGGCAGCCACTGAGCTGTGGGGTTTTTAACAACGAGTAGACGCGTGTCGAAATAAAACGTTCCCAAACGTAGCTTTGTCTTTTAAACTGTTTACTATAACACTTAACAAACGGAATTACAAAGCAAACACGTATAAACGAACACGGTCAAAAACTGTACTGCTCCAAACCTCACAGCTTCTGCCTCCTTCAACCACGTGCAGTTTAAACTGTAAAATGGCTGCACCCATGTGTGGCTTAGGGACTGTTCCATTATGGCAAGAATGAAGGGGGTGTCTCGGACTATACTACTGGAGCAAGAAAATAGGGGGTTTCTTAATACAATAAGTCGGTCAGGTAAATTAACTGTATTATGCCATTTAACCACTATTTTAAAGTATTTTCTTAAGCTTTTATGGCCCTTACATTCCGGCCCCTAATTGACTAGGCACATGAAGCATATCAATTACTCAAACATTAAGAGTCATAAACTAATGAGTTCAACATATTTACAATATAAGTGTCCACTTTTTTCATTCGGGAACCTTTCACGCTGCTTCTTGTAGCAGGCAGAGCTTTGTGATCGGTCTTTCCAGGGTACTGGTCTTGGTTTGCAAACAAACGCGACGAACGACGCCTCTGGAGTCTGGCATGGTCTTAATTATTTTTCCCATCAACCAAGAATTTCTAGGGGCTGAATCATCCACAATTAAGACAATGTCTCCGACAATGAAGTTCCTCTTTATTTTGGACCATTTTTGACGCTCCTGTAGCAGAGGTAAGTATTCTCTTGTCCATCTGGTCCAGAAAAGGTCTGACATATACTGAACTTGCCTCCACTTCCGACGGGCATACAGATCTTCCTTTTTGAAGACTCCCGGGGGCATGGCTGGCTGTGTTTTCAACAACAACAGGTGGTTCGGAGTCAGGGCTTCGAGGTCATTGGGATCATCTGATGTCTTAGTTATCGGTCGGTCATTAATGATGGCTTCGACCTCGCACAGAACGGTTTGGAGTCCCTCGTCATCAAGCGCTTGCTGCTTCAGTACAGAACTGAGTAGTTTTCTTACGGTGCGTATCTGTCTTTCCCAGACACCTCCGTGGTGGGATGCAGCCGGAGGATTGAAGATCCACTTAATTCCTGTTTGCATCATGGCTTCCTGTATTTTAAGCTGATTCCAACCTTCAATAGCTTCCCGTAGTTCTCTCTCCGCTCCGATGAAATTAGTGCCATTATCAGAACACATAATGGACACCTGTCCTCTTCTACAGACAAAGCGCCGCAAGGCGTTAATACAGGAATCAGTGTCAAGCGTGTGTGCCACCTCAATATGAACAGCTCTGATGGTCAAACAAGTGAAAAGCACACCATATCTCTTGACAAGGCTCCGTCCTCGCTTTACCTCGAAAGGCCCGAAATAGTCCACCCCTACGTTTGTAAATGGGGGCTTGTCTGGTAACAAACGGTCTTCAGGCAGGTCTGCCATTTTCTGCTCCCCAGCTCTAGCGTGTAACCGTCTGCAAACAATGCATTCAGAGAGTATTTTTCTTATTACGGAATTAGCTCCTGGAATCCAGTATCTTTGTCTTAGCTTCGCAAGCACGTGATTCCTCCCACTGTGTCCAATACTCTGGTGTATATGCTGAAGAATGAGGGTAGCAACCCGGAGGTCCTTAGAAAGGATAGCAGGATGCTTGGCCTCCTCTGGCATAGCAGGTTTGTTTCGTCTCCCTCCCACCCTCAGTACTCCATCTTGCAGTGTAGGGTCCAGCTTGTAGATATGACTACCTTTCTTGATTGGAGTATTTCGCTGTAGAGCTTCGATTTCTTCTGGGTATCTTTGTCTTTGACTGAAGCGAACTATCTCCTTCTCAGCCTTGGCCAAATCCTCCACGGTCAATGAATTCTTGCCCAATGTGGTCTTGTGATGATGCGTATACTGCTGTAGAAGCATTCTCTGCTTATCAGGGTTACTTTCAGACTGACTGATAGTGGCTCGGTACTCTTTTCTCTTACCGCTCAGGTGTAGCAGCAACTCTTTCAACCTTAGAAACCATGCAACTGCTTTCCTCAACTGGTGCCATCCTGAGAAATGGTTAACAAGCTTGTTCACTGTGTCAAAGTTCTCTTTCGTATTTATGAGATTTACTGTGACTGATCTCTTGACTTCGACGTCGTCTTCAGCAATCTGACTTGGCATATCTGGTCTTTCTGGCCATGATCTCTCTGTTTCCAACAGATAACTTGGGCCTTGTATCCAAGTTTCACTCCTCATGAAGTTTTCAGCCTTCAATCCTCGTGAGGCTTGATCTGCTGGGTTTAATGAGGTGTTTACGTACCTCCATTGAGATGGTTGTGTAGCTTCTCTAATGGATGAGATTCTGTTTGCTACGAAGGTCTTGAAGCGTATCTTCTCATTCTCTATATACTTCAGCACCGTCGTGCTATCCGTCCAGAAGACAGATTCTTCTAATGGGAGCTGTAACTCTTTCCGCATCACCTGGTCAACTTTAACTGCAACAACCGCTGCCGTCAATTCCAGTCTCGGGATGGTGACCTGCTTCAGCGGAGCCACCCTGGATTTCCCCATGAGGAAGGCACAATGTTTCTGGCCCTGTTGATTTGTCAGCAAGAGGTAAGTAGCCGTGCCACAGCCGTCCGAGAAATGATGTAGTTGAGCCGTCTTGGTAACTCCAAAACTCGCGGGCTTGATGCATCTACTGATGTTGAAGCTAGAAAGTTGTTGCAAATCTGTCAACCATCTGTGCCATCTCTGAGCTTGACCTTCTGGGATATCTTCATCCCATCCTCTCTTGTCTCTACACAGCTCTCGTAGCATCAACTTCACCGGCAGAATGAGTGGTGCCAGGAATCCAAGAGGGTCGTAGATGGAACTGACCACGGAGAGAATCCCTCGTCTTGTGGATGGTCTTTCGTTCACCATTATCCTGAAGTTGAACGTGTCTGACTCGATGCACCGTTGTACACCAAGCGCTCTCTCGATAGGAAGGACATCGTGGCTCAGGTCCAGATCTTTGACTTCAGTGGCTCTTTCCTTTTCTGGGATAGAAGCTAGAACTGCTCTGCTGTTGCTTATCCACTTAGTCAGATGGAATCCTCCATTCGAACACAGAGTTCTAAGGTCTCTTGACAGTGCGATGGCATCGTCTTCTGTTGACACGGACTTCAGACAGTCGTCGACATAAAAGTTTCTGAAAATTGTCTCCACAGCCTCTGATGGTGCTTTGCCTTTGCCATCTTCTGCAGTTTTTCTGAGAGCGTAGCTTGCACAGCTGGGAGATGATGTGGCTCCGAACAAGTGTACGGCCATTCTACATTCCACCATCGCTTGACTAACGTCGCCATCTGGCCACCAAAGGAAGCGCAGAAGATCAGCATCTTCATCAGGGATTCTAACTTGGTAGAACATTGATTCTATGTCTGCCATCATGGCAACGAGCTCTTGTCTAAACCTAGTCAAGATGCCAATGAGGGTATTAGTAAGATCAGGACCTTGAAGCAGCTGGTCATTCAGTGAAGTTCCTCTGAATGAGGCGGCACAGTCAAACACTACACGGATCTTTTTCTTCTTTGGGTGATACACCCCGTGATGAGGAATGTACCAGACCCTTCCATCGTCTCTGTTCAACTGTTCCTCGGGCACCTTTACAGCATAGCCTTTCGCTATGATGTTTCTCATGAAGTCTTTGTAGTCTTTGTGAAAGTCGGGGTTCTTGTTCAGCTTTCTCTTTAGACTGATGGCGCGTTGCTCTGCTATGCAGCGATTGTTCGGCATCTTCGCAGTCTGTCTTCTCAGTGGCAAACCAATGTGATAGTGGCCATCAATGAACTGTGTAGACCTTGTCATCAAACCCATGAACTGATGGTCTTCTTGTGACATCTCTGTCTTTTCCTCACAGCTGCGTTCTGAGAAGTCTGCGTTGAACTGCTGTATCAACAGCTCTTCAATGCTTGCGATAGAGATGCGATTAACTGTGACGTTTTGTCGTTCCTCCTTGTTCGACTTGTGGCCATCATCTCTCCTTACCGGTCCATTGACTACCCATCCAAGGGCTGTCCTGACGGCGTAGGGTCCGTCATCCTTGCTGTTTATCACCTGCCATGGCTCCATAGTTTTGTAGGCATTGGTTCCAATTAATAGGCCAATTTCTGCTTCAATGTATGGGAGACGCACCTTTTCTAGGTAAGGCCATCTATCCACGTCCTTCTGCAGGGCTAGGTTCCCTATTCTAACAGGAATCTCCCTCTGTGTGAAAACATTAGGCAGGTCTATGAAGTCCTTCTCTTCAAGTCCACACACTTCTAGGTCTGACAGGATATAACTTTGCATTGACTTCTCATGACCCATGGTGCGTAATAGGATTTCTGTTCTTCTGCCTCTAACGTTCAGCTGTCGCATGAGTGATTCTGTGCAGAACGTTGCTGAGCTACCTGGATCCATGAAGGCGTAAGTCTCCACAAGCTTCTCGCTCCTCTTAGACTTGATCTTTACTGGTACGATGGCAAGAATACAGTCACTGTCACCGGCCCCAGTGAGTCCACAAGTCTCTGGTTCTAGCGACACCAGAGCACTTGAAACAACCTTCTCGTCGGTATTGTTTTCTTCACTCTTCTTAGAGACTTGTTCTTCTTTATGGATATGCAGCAGGCTGGGATGTTTCCGAGTGCACTCTCTGCATGTTGTTCTTTGCTTACAGTTTCTACTCAGGTGCCCCTGAGAGAGACATCCAAAGCATAGGCCGTTGCACTTCAGGAATTCGATTCTGTCCTTATGTGGCTGTGCTTTGATGTCGCTGCAGAAATCCAATGTATGATTCTTCTGGCAGAATAAGCATGGCTTCTGAAAGGCATTAGCAGACGTCACTGTGCTGCTCTTTTTGGGAGATGAGTTCTGGGGCCTTTCTTCCTCGGCCTGGGTGACGATAGTTGCAAAGCTGCTTCCCCTGGAACCACCTTTCCTGAGAGTCTTTGATTCAACAGGCTTGGCTTTCACTCTTCCATCGGTGGTCGGGCTGACATCTTGGATGTTTCCAAACAATGGGTCCCTAGCAATTTTAGCCTGTTTGTCTATGAAGTTCACTAAGTCTGCAAACCTGGCTCTACTTTTCCGTCTCTCCATTATCTCAAAGGCTGTTCTTCTCCATTGTTCTCTCATCCTGTAAGGAAGCTTAGAGATGATGATTCTCATAGTCATAGGATTGTCCATCTCTTCCATGAATTCAACATCCTCCATGGTGTTGCGACATCCTATGAGGAAAAGAACATATGCGTTCAATGCCTCTCCGTCCTCCGATCTGATCTGTGGCCACTTGGTAGCCTTTTCGATATATGCAGTGGCTATCTTCAGCTCGTTACCATAGTGCTCCTGCAGCAACTTCCTGGCTTCTATGTATCCCCGGTCCGGTCTCATGTGTTCACAGCTTCTGACCAGGTCTTGTGGTTTACCACTGGTGTACTGTCCCAGGTAGTACAACTTATCACTGCTGCTCTCTGTTTTGGAGTCAATGGCTTGTTCAAAGGATCTGATGAAGGGCTTATACTTGAGTGGGTCGCCTTGGAACACTGGTATGTCTCTTTGAGGGAGTCGAAACAGATTCTGTTGTTTTACAAGCATCTCTGTAATTTCGTTCTGACGTTGCATCACTCGGTATAGGCTTCTCCCTGTGTCTTCAGGCCTCTGGTGGTCATCAGCAGGGTCTAGTCTAGACCGTCTGATGTCCGGGGTAGCATCACGTGCTCCTGTTAGTGGAGAGGCCACTCTTCCACGCTGTAATGCCAGGGGTTTGCCTTCGGGCTCTGTTGTAACTCTTGAAGGTGCCCTGGATCCAACTCTATGTGACAACGTTGACTGGCAGTGGCTCCCGCCGTCCCGTGAGCCTTCATAATCTTCGTACGCACTCAACCTGGCGTCTGAGACCTCGATAGCTGTTTTTATCTCCAGCTGTTCTTTCTTTGCCTGCACCTGGGCCCGTTGGGCCTGCAGTTGGGCCTCTTGGACCTGCAGTTGGGCCTCTTCCCGTTCAAGAGCTTGCTTCTCCGCTAAAGATGCTGCGCGCGCCATCAACGCCGCCCGTTCAGCCTCCGCTCTCATGCGTCGCGACGAGCTTGTGGTAGAAGCGACTGACCTGCGTCCAGAAACAGAGCTACCTTCTTTTCGATTTTTGCTCGGTCTGGCGGAAGTCTCTGAAATGCTATCGTCTGGTCCGACTTCATCGTCAACTTTATCTTTCTCTGCTGTATCAGCATCTTGACAAATCTTTAACATCCACTGTTCCGTGGCCTTGATATAGTCCTTAATGCTGGTTGATTTAAGATCAAACCAGTTGTGCTGATCAGCGTTTCCCTCTTCTTCAGACAGAAGTGCTAATACATCTTCATTGAGTACATTAAATTCTTCATGCAGCTTGGAGAAATCGTAATACATTATGTCTTCAGCTTTCTTAATATTAGCATTATCTTCCATGAGACGATCAATTATCTTCATTTTTCCAGTTATCTGAGCTAATTTAGCCTTCCTTGCGCCTATGCTTCTATGTAACTTCTCTTCCATTGCCTTTGGGGTGAGCTTTATTTCCCTCTTTTGGCCAGCAATCTTTCTGGCTGATGGAAGCTCCTGGCTCCGTAAGGCCTCGGCCATTTTACCCGCAGCTCTTATTTAGCTTCTCAATAGAATGAACAAAGCAAGTAGCAGTCACTGTACCTTCGCTTTCTTATATTGTCGTCTGGCTCCGTGACCATTCGGGTATACGTTCGCCGACGATTCCGTCCCTTCCTTCTTAGGGAGCAAGTTTTTGACTAATGTAGTGGTGCTTCTTAGTTTCCAAACAGGCAGCCACTGAGCTGTGGGGTTTTTAACAACGAGTAGACGCGTGTCGAAATAAAACGTTCCCAAACGTAGCTTTGTCTTTTAAACTGTTTACTATAACACTTAACAAACGGAATTACAAAGCAAACACGTATAAACGAACACGGTCAAAAACTGTACTGCTCCAAACCTCACAGCTTCTGCCTCCTTCAACCACGTGCAGTTTAAACTGTAAAATGGCTGCACCCATGTGTGGCTTAGGGACTGTTCCATTATGGCAAGAATGAAGGGGGTGTCTCGGACTATACTACTGGAGCAAGAAAATAGGGGGTTTCTTAATACAATATGTCGGTCAGGTAAATTAACTGTATTATGCCATTTAACCACTATTTTAAAGTATTTTCTTAAGCTTTTATGGCTCTTACATTCAGCCCAGTTAGCCTGACATCAGTAGTAGGGAAAATGCTGGAATCTATTATTAAGGACGTGGCAACAGGGCACTTAGAAAATAATAATAGGATTGGGCAGAGTCAACACGGATTTATAAAGGGGAAATCGTGTTTGACAAATCTGGAGTTTCTTGAGGTTGTAACTAGCAGAATAGATAAGGGGGAACCAGTGGATGTGGTGTATTTGGATTTTCAGAAAGCATTCGATAAGGTGCCACACAAGAGGTTATTAAACAAAATTAGGGCTCATGGGATTGGGGGTAATATACTAACATGGACTGAGGATTGGTTAATGGACAGAAAACAGAGAGTAGGAATAAACGGGTTATTTTTGGGTTGGCAGGCTGTAACTTGTGGGGTACCGCAAAGATCAGTGCTTGGGCCTCAGCTATTCACAATCGACATCAATGATTTGGATGAGGGGACCAAATGTAATATATCCAAATTTGCTGATGATACAAAGCTGGGTGGGAATGTAAGTTGTGAGGAGGATGCAAGGAGGCTTCAAGGGGATATAGACAGGCTAAGTGAGTGGGCAAGAACATGGCAAATGGAATATAATGTGGAGAAATGTGAAGTTATGCACTTTGGTAGGAAAAATAGAAAAGCAGAGTATTTTTTAAATGGTGAGAGATTGGGAAATGTTGGTGTTCAGAGGGACCTGGGTGTCCTTGTACACGAACCACTGAAAGTTAACATGCAGGTACAGCAAGCAATTAGGAAAGCAAATGGTATGTTGGCCTTTATTACAAGAGGATTTGAGTATAAGAGTAAAGACGTCTTACTGCAATTATATAGGGCCCTGGTGAGACCACACCTGGAGTATTGTGTACAATTTTGGTCTCCTTACCTAAGGAAGGATATACTTGCCACAGAGGGCATGAAATGGAGGTTCACCAGACTGATTCCTGGGATGGGGGGATTGTCCTATGAGGAGAGATTGAGTAGACTAGGCCTATATTGTCTAGAGTTTAGAAGAATGAGAGGTGATCTCATTGAAACATATAAAATTCTTACAGGGCTTGACAGGGTAGATGCAGGGAGGATGTTTCCCCTGGCTGGGGAGTCTAGAACCAGGGGTCACAGCCTCAGAATAAGGGGTCAGCCATTTAGGACTGAGATGAGGAGAAATTTCTTCACTCAGAGGCTGGTGAATCTTTGGAATTCTCTCCCCCAGAGGGCTGTGGAGGCTCAGTCGTTGAGTATATTCAAGACAGAGAGCGATAGATTTTTGAATATTAAGGGAATCAAAGGATATGGGGATAGTGCAGGAAAGTGGAGTTGAGGTTGATGATCAGCCATGATCTTATTGAATGGCGGAGCAGGCTCGAGGGGCCGAATGGCCTACTCCTGCTCCTATTTCTTATGTTCTTATGAAGGATGTCAAGGCCTTGGAGATGGTACAGAGGAGATTTCCCAGGATGATACCAGGGATGAGGGACTTCCATTATGTGGAGCGATTGGAGAAGCTGGGATTGTTCTCCTTAGAGCAGAGAAGGTTAAGGGGAGATTAAATAGAGGTGCTCAAAATTATGAGGGTTCTTGATAGAGCAGATAGGGAGAAACTGTTTCCTCTGGCGAGTGGGTCGGTAACCAGAGGTCAGAGATATAAAATAACTGGCAAAAGAACTTGAGGGGAAATGAGGAGAAATGATTTGACACGGCAAGTTGTCGGGGTCTGGAAAGCACTACCTGAAAGGGTGGAAGCAGATTCCACAGGAACTTTCAAAAGGCAACTGGACATTTAATTGAAGGGGATTAATCTGCAGGGTTATGGGAGAAAGCTGGGGTGTGGGACTAAATTGGAAACAGCTCTTAATCGCCCCACCATTGGCGGCCGTGCCTGCAGCTGCCTGGGCCCCAAGCTCTGGAATTCCCTCCCTAAACCTCTCTCACTCCTCCTCTAAAACACTCCTGAATACCTGCCCCAATATCTCCTTATGTGGCTTGGTGAAAACTTTTGTTTGGAAACACTCCTGTGAACCGCTTGGAGCGTTTTACTAGGTTAAAGGCGCTATATAAATGTAAGTTGTAAGGAAGCAGCCCTGAGAGTCCCCTTAATGGATGTGACATCAGTGCTTGGCATTGTTTGGTTTTCAGATTGCGGAGGTTGGGATAACGAAGGAAAAGGTTTTCTGTTACAATTGGTGTTGTTAATTAGACCAACGGAAACAAACCTTGGTTTCTGTGAAATATATTACTCCCCATCAGCCTCATTTACATATTAATAAAATTCAGTAACCTTCTGAATACGAACTCTTGGCCGCCACACAATAGAAAGCGGCTGATGAATATTTATTGGATTCCTCAATTGAAAATTGTAGTTTCTCACTGTGAAGCCTCAGGGAGTTATCTATTTCCGACTTTAATTTAGCTGTGCTTTTTTAGAAGAGCAGAGTCCCCGGTTGCTGGCCAGTGCGGAGTGAGGTAGAACCACTGGCCTCAGTGTCTGTGGGTCAGCAAGGGCCAAAAGTGATCAAGGCTCCTGCGTCTGACCTCCAGCCAATGACTGGAGAGTGCGGGATATTGGCCGCAGTCAGGGCTAGAGCCAATGCTGTCGGTCCCACAGCCGAATGGGCAGAGCGAGGAAGGAGTCTCCAACAGGCAGAGGGAGGAAGGAGTCTCATCAACAGGCAGAGGGAGGAAGGAGTCTCCAACAGGCAGAGCGAGGAAGGAGTCTCCAACAGGCAGAGGGAGGAAGGAGTCTCCAACAGGCAGAGGGAGGAAGGAGTCTCCAACAGGCAGAGGGAGGAAGGAGTCTCCAACAGGCAGAGCGAGGAAGGAGTCTCCAACAGGCAGAGGGAGGAAGGAGTCTCCAACAGGCAGAGCGAGGAAGGAGTCTCCAACAGGCAGAGGGAGGAAGGAGTCTCCAACAGGCAGAGCGAGGAAGGAGTCTCCAACAGGCAGAGGGAGGAAGGAGTCTCCAACAGGCAGAGGGAGGAAGGAGTCTCCAACAGGCAGAGCGAGGAAGGAGTCTCCAACAGGCAGAGGGAGGAAGGAGTCTCATCAACAGGCAGAGAGAGGAAGGGGTCTCATCAACAGGCAGAGGGAGGAAGGAGTCTCCAACAGGCAGGGAGAGGAAGGAGTCTCCAACAGGCAGGGAGAGGAAGGAGTCTCCAACAGGCAGAGGGAGGAAGGAGTCTCATCAACAGGCAGAGGGAGGAAGGAGTCTCATCAACAGGCAGAGGGAGGAAGGAGTCTCCAACAGGCAGAGGGAGGAAGGAGTCTCCAACAGGCAGAGGGAGGAAGGAGTCTCCAACAGGCAGAGGGAGGAAGGAGTCTCCAACAGGCAGAGCGAGGAAGGAGTCTCCAACAGGCAGAGGGAGGAAGGAGTCTCCAACAGGCAGAGGGAGGAATGAGTCTCCAACAGGCAGAGCGAGGAAGGAGTCTCCAACAGGCAGAGCGAGGAAGGAGTCTCCAACAGGCAGAGCGAGGAAGGAGTCCCATCAACAGGCAGAGGGAGGAAGGAGTCTCCAACAGGCAGAGGGAGGAAGGAGTCTCCAACAGGCAGAGGGAGGAATGAGTCTCCAACAGGCAGAGCGAGGAAGGAGTCTCCAACAGGCAGAGGGAGGAAGGAGTCTCCAACAGGCAGAGGGAGGAAGGAGTCTCATCAACAGGCAGAGAGAGGAAGGAGTCTCCAACAGGCAGAGAGAGGAAGGAGTCTCATCAACAGGCAGAGGGAGGAAGGAGTCTCCAACAGGCAGAGGGAGGAAGGAGTCTCCAACAGGCAGAGAGAGGAAGGAGTCTCCAACAGGCAGAGAGAGGAAGGAGTCTCATCAACAGGCAGAGGGAGGAAGGAGTCTCATCAACAGGCAGAGAGAGGAAGGAGTCTCATCAACAGGCAGAGGGAGGAAGGAGTCTCATCAACAGGCAGAGAGAGGAAGGAGTCTCCAACAGGCAGTGGGAGGAAGGAGTCTCCAACAGGCAGAGGGAGGAAGGAGTCTCCAACAGGCAGAGGGAGGAAGGAGTCTCCAACAGGCAGAGGGAGGAAGGAGTCTCCAACAGGCAGAGGGAGGAAGGAGTCTCCAACAGGCAGAGGGAGGAAGGAGTCTCCAACAGGCAGAGGGAGGAAGGAGTCTCCAACAGGCAGAGAGAGGAAGGAGTCTCCAACAGGCAGAGGGAGGAAGGAGTCTCCAACAGGCAGAGGGAGGAAGGAGTCTCCAACAGGCAGAGGGAGGAAGGAGTCTCCAACAGGCAGAGGGAGGAAGGAGTCTCATCAACGGGCAGAGGGAGGAAGGAGTCTCATCAACAGGCAGAGGGAGGAAGGAGTCTCCAACAGGCAGAGGGAGGAAGGAGTCTCCAACAGGCCGAGGGAGGAAGGAGTCTCCAACAGGCAGAGAGAGGAAGGAGTCTCCAACAGGCTGAGGGAGGAAGGAGTCTCCAACAGGCTGAGGAAGGAAGGAGTCTCCAACAGGCAGAGGGAGGAAGGAGTCTCCAACAGGCTGAGGGAGGAAGGAGTCTCATCAACAGGCAGAGGGAGGAAGGAGTCTCCAACAGGCAGAGGGAGGAAGGAGTCTCCAACAGGCAGAGGGAGGAAGGAGTCTCCAACAGGCAGAGGGAGGAAGGAGTCTCCAACAGGCAGAGGGAGGAAGGAGTCTCCAACAGGCAGAGAGAGGAAGGAGTCTCCAACAGGCAGAGGGAGGAAGGAGTTTCATCAACAGGCAGAGAGAGGAAGGAGTCTCATCAACAGGCTGAGGGAGGAAGGAGTCTCATCAACAGGCAGCTCTAAAGGAACCACCAGTGAGGAGTCCACAGAGCGCCTGGGCCGTGCTCGTCCCCCTGGAGGGGCGTGGCTGAGATTGTGAACTCAGAGACCTGGAGCATCAAGCGGCTGAGCACCGACTCTCCAACCTGCTGCACCCTTGCCAGATGGCGATATTTTACTCGGCCTATTTTACACCTACTCTGCCCCTCAGCATCAGCCCAAGTGGCTCGTCCCTTTAAATCAGCCTCCGCAGGCCCAGCTAGGTCTGTGAGTGACATCAGTACAATGATATCTACAGTTGCCTGGTTACAAATGGCCAGGGCCTCTCTCATGGATGGGCTGCTTTATAAGTTTATTAACACTTGGATTGAGGCGTGTTGCTGTGACAATTACTCACCAACCCCTGACTGTTAGAGCGAGGGACTAAGGTTAAGATCGAGAACCAGGTCGATGAAACATGTAGGATCAGGTAATGGTAGAAACATAGAAGATAGGAGCAGGAGTAGGCCATTCGGCCCCTCGAGCCTGTGCCACCATTCAATGCGATCATGGCTGATCATCCAAATTCAGTACACTGTCCCTGCTTTCTCCCCATACCCCTTGATCCCTTTAGCCTTAAGAAATATATCCAACTCATTCTTGAATATATTTAATGAATTGGCCTCTACTGCCATGGAAGCTCAGTAATGTACAAGGAGAAACAGAGACGGCGTGTCCTGAGGACCAGCCAGTGAAGGAGTCTCACACTGCCTCGTGTGGAGACAACACCTTCAGGTCTGCTCATCGCCTTGTCTCACTAATGTTTTAAAGTCTAATTAACAAATGTTGGACTCATCCCCCACCATCCCATCTCCAAGCTCCCGATCTCATGCTCACACACAGGAACAGGAGGAGGCCATTCAGTCCCTCAAGCCTGTTACATAAGAACATAAGAAATAGGAGCAGGAGTAGGCCAATCGGCCCCTCGAGCCTGCTCCGCCATTTAATAAGATCATGGCTGATCTGATCCTAACCGCCAATCTACTATCACAGAACCATCTCCTGAATCTAACATAATTAGACACACGAAATAGGAGCAGGATCAGGCTACACGGCCCCTGGGCCCGCTCCACTACCCACAGGGCCATGTCCGATCCGAACCTAGACTCATGTCCAAATTCCTGCCCACTCCCCGTAACCCTTAATTTCCTTTACTTCTAGGAAACTGTCTATTTCTGTTTTAAATTTATGTAATGATGTAGCTTCTACAGCTTTTTGGGGCAGCATATTCCATGGACCTACCACCCTCTGAGTGAAGTAGTTCCTCCTCATCTCAGTTTTGAAAGAGCAGCCCCTTATTCTAAGACTATGCCCCCTAGTTCTAGTTTCACCCATCATCGGGAACATCCTCCCCGCATCCACCCGATCCAACCCCTTCACAATCTTATATGTTTCAATAAGATCGCCTCTCATTCTTCTGAATTCCAATGAGTAGAGTCTCAATCCATTCAACCTCTCCTCATACGTCCATCCCCTCATCCCCGGGATTAACCGAGTGAACCTTCTTTGTGCTGACTCGAGAGCAAGTATGCCTTTTCTGAAGTATGGACACCAAAACTGTACGCAGTATTCCAGGTGCGGTCTCACCAATACCTTGTACAACTGAAGCAATACCTCCCTATTTTTATATTCTATCCCCCTAGCAATGAAAGCCAACATTCCATTGGCCTTCTTAATCACTTGCTGCACCTGCATACTAACCTTTTGAGTTTTGTACACCAGGACCCCCAGATCCCTTTGTGCTTCAGTACTTTCCAGTTTCTTGCCATTAAGATAATAACTTGCTCTACGATTTTTCCTGCCAAAGTGCATAACCTCACACTTTCCAGTATTGTATTCCATCTGCCAAATCTCTGCCCACTTACTTAGCCTGTCTATGTCCCCTTGCAGGTTTTTTATGTCCTCCTCACTCACTACTTTCCCTCCCATCTTAGTATCATCTGCAAACTTTGATATGTTACACTCGGTCCCCTCCTCCAAATCATTAATATAGATTGTAAAGAGTTGGGGACCCAGCACTGACCCCTGCGGAACACCACTAGTTACTGATTGCCAGTCTGAGAATGAACCATTTATCCCAACCCTCTGCCTTCTGTTAGATAGCCAATCCTCTATCCATGCCAGAATATTACCCCCAATCCCGTGATTTTTTATCTTAAGCAATAATCTTTTGTGTGGCACCTTGTCAAATGCCTTTTGGAAGTCTAAATACACTACGTCCACTGGTTCCCCTTTATCCACCCTATATGTTACTTCCTCAAAGAACTCCAGCAAATTTGTCAAACATGACTTCCCCTTCATAAAACCATGCTGACTTTGTCCTATTAAATTATGATTATCCAAATGTCCTGTTACTGTCTCCTTAATAATGGACTCCAAAATTTTACCTACCACAGATGTTAGGCTAACCGGTCTATAGTTTCCAGCCTTCTGTCTACTGCCCTTTTTAAATAAGGGTGTTACATTAGCAGTTTTCCAGTCTGCCGGGACCATTGCCGAGTCCAGGGAGTTTTGGAAAATTATTACCAATGCATCCACAATCCCTACCGCCACTTCCCTCAAGACCCTAGGATGTAAGCCATCAGGTCCAGGTGATTTATCCGCCTTGAGTCCCATTATTTTACCGAGTACCACTTCCTTAGTGATTTTGATCGTGTTTAGCTCCTCCCCCCCATAGCCCCCTGTTTGTCCAGTGTTGGGATATTCTTAGTGTCCTCTACCGTAAAGACTGATACAAAATATTCATTCAGTGTTTTTGCCATCTCCATATTTCCCACCATTAATTTCCCGGTTCCATCCTCTAAGGGACCAACATTTACTTTAGCCACCCTTTTTCTTGTTATATAACTATAAAAACTCTTACTATCTGTTTTTATATTTTTTGCTCATTTACTTTCATAATCTATCTTCCCTTTCTTAATCAATCTTTTTGTTATTTTTTGCTGTCTTTTAAAGTTTTCCCAATCCTCTATCCTCCCACTAGATTTGGCTACCTTATTGTGGTAAACCACTGTTATTGTTGTTGTTGTTGTTGCACACTGTTGTACCTATGCATGCCTCAGCATGTCTCTGCTGGCTCCGCCCCTGGCTCCACCCACAGGCCCAGGTATAAAGGTGACCGCTCGGCAGCCCCCTGCCTTCTTGGAACCCAGTCAACCACAAGAGGCATGCTCTGTTCTTTGCTAATAAAAGCCTTTAGTTACTCTCCTAACTCTCCGTCTTTTATGAGTAATTGATAGCGCATCAATTTTATTAGCAAAAACAAAATGTCGACAGCAAACGCTGAGCAGCAGGCTGCTGCACCAAACGCTGAGCAGCAGGAGCTGCTGCGAGCCCTCAGACCAACATGCCTGGACCTAGGCCCCCAAGAAGCGGGTTTGGCTACCAAATTCGCGCATTGGCTGCGTTGCTTCGAGGCCTACCTGCAAGCCTCAACCGTGACCCTGGACGAAAACAAGTTGGAAATCCTGGCCTCAAAGGTGAGCCACCAAGTTTATACAATAATCCAGGACGCGACGACCTACGCGGCGGTTATCGATCTGCTAAAAGGGCAATACGCACGCCCGGTAAATACGGTCTATGCCAGGCACCTCTTAAGATCCTGCAGACAGCAGCCCGGGGAATCGGTGGAGGCCTTCCTACGGGCACTACGGATACTCGGCCGAGGCTGCGATTGCAAAGAAGTATCAGCCGCAGCACACACAGAGGGACTGATCCGAGATGCTTTCGTTGCGGGTCTGAGGTCCGACTACTCCCGGCAGAGACTGTTGGAAAAGGGAGAAATGGACCTGAGAAAGGCAGTGTCCCTCGCGCTCTCGCTCGACGCGGCCCACAGGAATATGGACGCCTTCTCCCCTAACCGCTCCGCAACGTGGACGCCACAACCTTGGGTCATGGGACCGCCACCTTCAACTGCTGCTGCGATGTCCAAGGCACAGAAATGTTATTTTTGTGGCCAGGCAAAACACCCCAGAGCACGCTGCCCGGCGAGAAACGCTACCTGCTCCGGCTGCGGGAAGAAAGGACACTATGTCAGCGCTGTAGTGTATGTATCCGTCTACCTTTAAGAAAACCATTGTATGTAACCGCTCACCTTTAAGAGAACTATTTTAGGTGTGGCACTACTTTGTTGGCTTCTGTATACTGTAATACCGACGGTGACCACACCGGTATATAAGTGCTGTGTCAGGAGTTATTGGGCAGATTCGCCCTGACCTTCGAATAGTAAAGTCCTGTTTTAAGTTACTCTTGGAGTCTGTGTATTAATTAACTAAACAACCCACAGACGTTACAGTGGCGACGAGTCCGATCGTACCCTGCGGCAACAATACTTCCGAAGCAGTTAACGAGCGTCGAGAAGAGGCAACCGCCCTCGTCGTTCTGCTGGGAGAAAACTCGAGGCTGCAGAACTAGAAAGGAGGAAGAATTTAGAGACAAAGACTTCCATCAGCAACAGGCACTGACTGTCCCTTCTGCCACGGTGAGGAGTGAGCCGATCAGCACGAGAAGCAAGGCGGCCACGGTGACTGTGAGTAAGGGAAAGTAAAAAGAATAACCGGAGGATAAGGGCGGTGCACTCGACCACGGTCGAGGGGGAAAGGAGCCAGACAGAAGTCGGGTCCAGAGGCGCTGAGACTGGGGCAGCGTGGAGCAAGGAAGCCGCGGTACAGGCAGGCTGGGGGACGCAACGGCGTCGTGAGACAGCTAGACCGCGACCGGCGAAAAAGGCCGGGCAGCGACCGAAGCCACGAAGCGCTGCGACCGGGAACGTAGGCGCGGGAAGAGATAAACTCAGCCGCAGCCGGGGAAGGAAGCACCGGACTGCGAGAGGGCTGGGAGGCGCGATTGGGAGCCGAGCGAGCGGGAGAGGCAGAGCCGACCAAGGGAGACTGAGCGAGAGCCAGTCCAGCGGCTGAAACTGTTCTCCGTCAACGGGGTGTACCCAGCGCCGGTAGAGCCGAGCGAGCGGGAGAGAGACAGAGCCCGAGCAAGGGAGACTGAGCGAGAGCCAGTCCAGTGGCTGAAACTGTTCTCCGTCAACGGGGTGTACCCAGCGCCGGTAGAGCCGAGCGAGCGGGAGAGAGACAGAGCCTGAGCAAGGGGAACTGAGCGAGAGCCAGCCAGCGGCTGAAACTGTTCTCCGTCAACGGGGTGTACCCAGCGCCGGTAGAGCCGAGCGAGCGGGAGAGAGACAGAGCCCGAGCAAGGGAGACTGAGCGAGAGCCAGTCCAGCGGCTGAAACTGTTCTCCGTCAACGGGGTGTACCCAGCGCCGGTAGAGCCGAGCGAGCGGGAGAGAGACAGAGCCTGAGCAAGGGGAACTGAGCGAGAGCCAGCCAGCGGCTGAAACTGTTTGCCGTCAACGGGGTACCCAGCGCCGGTTGCCCTGCCGAGAAAAGGGAAAACACTGAAGCCGACGCGCAGGCTTGAAACCTGAAAGCCAGCGGCCGTCGCCCGTGGGGAAAGTGTACCCCTCCCGCCAGGGAAGAAACGCGGGAAGCCGCCATTAGGCGGGGAAGAAGACAGAAGCGGGGAACCGCCATTGAAGTGGGCGGGGAGAGAAGATAAGCGCGGGAAACCGCCATTTTCGCAGGAACTGCCATCTTGGGGGAAAAAAAAAAATTTTTTTAAAGAAATAATTCGTGGTGTTTATCAGGAAGAGAGGAAGATGCCTAAGCGTGGTAACATCAACGATTTTAATTCCGAGGTAGAAGACTGGGCCACGTATGTGGAACGCATTGAGATCTATTGTGAGGCCAATAAAATAGAAGAAGATGACAAAGCTATAACCTTGCTAAACTCGATGGGCGCGAAGACATACGGGCTCTTGAAGCATCTACTATCACCGGCTAAACCGGTGGATCAGACTTTCGATGATATTGTGGCTGTTCTGAAGGATCACTTGAACCCCACACCGTTGATGTTGGCGGAACGATTCAAATTCTATGCGAGAACGCAACGGAAAGACGAAAGCAACGCAGAATACTTGGTCGAACTGCGTAGACTAGCGAAATACTGCCAGTTTGGAGGGAATCTGACAGAGGCATTGCGAGACAAGTTCGTGTGCGGATTGGCAAAGGAAGGAACGCAAAAGCGACTACTCGAAGAGAACGACCTTACACTTGACAGGGCTGTCCTTATTGCAGCATCGCACGAAGCCGCAGCGAAGGGAACTGCGGAAATGCAGCTAAAGACAGCGGCACTCAGTGTGGATCAAATTACCTCGACAACAACAAAATGCTATCGTTGTGGGAAGACAACACACGACCAGAACCAATGCTGGTTTAAGAACCAGGAATGTAGGAAATGTGGCAAACTGGGTCACATAGCTAAGGTATGCCGGTCAGGGAAGAAGACCAACAACCAAAGGACCAACAGCCAAAGGAAGCCATCACAGGAAAAGTACAACAAGGTACACAAGGTGGCTGAGAAGAGGTCAGACGAACAGAATTCGGACTCAGACCCAAACGGCCAGGAGCTGGGTAGTCTGAGAATTCACAATGTGAGTAAGGAAGCTGACCTACAAACTATCTGGGTCATGCTAAAAATAGCTGGAGTCCAAGTGAAAATGGAGTTGGACACTGGATCAGCTCTATCAGTCATAAATCGAAGGGATTACCACCAGCTATTCTCACATATACCCTTAAGAGATACCAAGTTCATATTGCAGACATACACGGGGCATAAAGTATACCCCATGGGAAAGATAAGAGTCAAGGTGAGAGATAGGGGTAAAGAACACCCACGAATGAACTTATACGTACTACATGAGGGAGGACCACCACTTCTAGGACGGGAGTGGATCAAGAAAATAGACATGGAATGGCACTATCTAAAAGCCATAACGAGTGAGGACTCGGGGCAGACAATCAGCTCAGATTCTGAATCGGATGACGATAAGACCAACCCAAATGTGAAAGGCAAGGCTAAAATGGACTTGCCGACTAAGGTTGGAAGAACGAAGGCATGCAGAAAGGCTTATGCTTCAGAGAAGAACAAAGTTTCAGAACAGATCTCCACCGAACAACGACAACATAGTTTGACAGAGAATTCTGAGTCTGTTCAGTTTAAGGACATATCCATGACGGAAGAACACCGAGCTCGGACTCAACTTTATTTCAAATCACGACAACAAGTAGAACAATTGAGTTACCGTCTCGAACAAGAGATGAAAACAATGAAAAAGTTCTATGACACCGAATGGGAGAATCTGGAAAGACAACAGAAGCAGCTAGCTCAAGCAGAGAGCGACCATAGAGCCATCATGACCAATCACCGATCACATCTCCCTTATGATGTTCAGGAGTTAGAATATTTGCAGAAAGAAGCAAATGAAGAGGAATCTTCAGGAAGCCAGGATTTTATTCCAGTTCTTCTCTACAACTCCTTACAAGCAGAGTTTGAGAAGTTGAAGGAACAGTATGAACAGGCCCAGGCTACAATCCTGGAGGGGTTAACTCGGCAACCTCCGAAAAGCTAGTTTCAGTGGAAGCATATGAGCAACTAAAGGTTGAACATGAACAAGAAGTCCAAGGGCTGCAGGAAATTCTTAATGAGCTCAAGGCCAAGACAGACTCATCGGTAGAAGTTCCATCCATAGATGAGAAATTAGAGGTGAAAGACATGGCAGAACATGAAAGACAAGATGTCCAAGAACTCATAAAAATATTGAAGGAAACCCAAGACAAATATGAGGCGGCAATGACCGAGGTTCAACAACGTGAAGAACAGATTCAACTGGGAATCCTTTCAGTGGAAGAAAAGGAAACTGTAAGAAACACAGAGACTGTAAGAATGGCCCCTGAACATGAGCTAGAGAGCATCAAGGCGCAACTTCTCCGAGCGCTGAAAGCCAAAGTACAAGAGGAAAAGAAGGTGAAAGCATTGGAGGGAAAGGTGGATGAAATGGAGAAGACTCTGATCCACAGTGTTCCCGTGGAAGAGTTAACGGTCAGCCAACTCCTTCATATGCTGAGGGACAAGACTCTGCAATGGGAACAATCTGAGCACGAGCTTCAATCTTCAAAGGGAAGGAGTTCGGAGCTCTCAAAAGTTATGGAAATAGCTGAGGTTGCAACACAGATTTTACGGGGCTGCCGAAAGTACGCTGAATCACGTCAATGTGAACTACAGAATGTGGAAACAGCTGCTCCAGTAGAAGGATTGAATAGCCCGATCAATCAATCCCCGATGGAAGGGGAAGTATTGGAATCACAAATGAGGTCATTAGTGAAGGATTGGCAGGAAACCCAGGAAGAGCGGGATGAATATGAACGCATGAAGAAGTCTCTTCAGGACAGATGTCTAGGGAGGGAACAACAGTCGGCTAACGTCCAGTTGGGTAAGGAAGAAGTAGCAGGCCCTCTCGCTAGACTAGTTCAGGACGACACCAAATATTACCATGACCTGTTGAGTGACACGGAATATTACGAGGACTTGGTCTGCCCAGCTTGTGATGAAAACTCCCAAAGTGCAGAAATCAGGATGAAGCACTTAAAGTCTAAGGAACATAGGGAGATGGTGGCGCTACAGCTGGCAGCTGATAAGGGAGCCCCGAGAGTCTCCAAGAAGCAGAAAAGAAAAAGACGAAGCAGAAAGTGATAACCATCTAAATCATTATCACTTCTACCAGATCATGTACGTGGGCCCTACGAAGGGAGCCAAATCAGTTGGCAAGTAGGAAAAATTACCAAGGCAGTCCAGCTTTTTGTAAAAGTCAGCACTGCTGGTTCAGCAGGACGGAAGTTCAAGCTGTTAAGTCAAGGGAAAGACTATTGGATGAGTCACGCTAGCAATGTGAACCGGCTACACCACAGAGATGTTGTTCGGACCGAGTCAAGACCAGAGACTGAAGCTGTGAACTGTTCCCGCAGAGACTGAATCTGTAAACTGTTCCTGCATAGATTATACCTGTGAATTGTTTTACATGAAGTTGAATATATGTTATGTTTAATGGGGGACTAAGTATGTTGTAAGCTAAAAAGGGAGGATTGTAGTGTATGTATCCGTCTACCTTTAAGAAAACCATTGTATGTAACCGCTCACCTTTAAGAGAACTATTTTAGGTGTGGCACTACTTTGTTGGCTTCTGTATACTGTAATACCGATGGCGACCACACCGGTATATAAGTGCTGTGTCAGGAGTTATTGGGCAGATTCGCCCTGACCTTCGAATAGTAAAGTCCTGTTTTAAGTTACTCTTGGAGTCTGTGTATTAATTAACTAAACAACCCACAGACTTTACAAGCGCCTGCAAAGGTAAAACCGCTAACGCCAGCAGCGCCGCGTGTGAACCGTGGGGGCAGCCATCTTGTCCGCCATTTTGTCCGCCATCTTGGACGTCTCCAACTTCAACCACGGGGGACCCGGACTCAACCACAGCCTCATCTGACGACCACATCGACTCGCTCGACCATACGCTGGCCTCCGTGACGCTGGACCAATCTCTCCCTCATCAACTGTCCAGGTCCATGATGGACATTACGGTAAACGGCCGCGCCACTACCTGCCTTTTTGACAGCGGGAGCACGGAGAGCTTTATCCACCCCGACACGGTGCGCAGTTACTCTCTCCTGGTCCTGCCGACGCGCCATCGGATCTCTTTGGCTTCCAAAGCCCAGTCAGCGGACATCGGTGGCTACTGTGTAGTGACCCTTTCAGTAAGGGGCACGGAATACAAAATTTTTTAACTCCTGGTCCTGCCCCATCTCTGCGCTGCCGTTCTACTGGGGTTGGATTTTCAGTGCCACCTTAAGAGTGTCACATTAGCGTACGACGGACCCCTCCCCCTACTCACAGTCTGCAGCCAGCAGCTTTTAAATCGCCCGCCGCGCACCATTTGCAGCCTCTCCACCCTTAAAGTTCCCCCCCCCCTTGTTCGCTAACCTCACCCGCGACTGTAAGCCCATCGCTACCAAAAGCAGGCGTTACAGTGCCGGGGATAGGAGCTTCATTAAATCCGAGGTAGCGAGACTCCTGAAGGAAGGGATTATTGAAAGTAACACCAGCCCATGGCGAGCACAAGTGGTGGTAGTGAAGACTGGCGAAAAACAGCGCCTAGTTATTGACTACAGCCAGACGATCAATCGCTACACCCCACTCCCCCGCATATCTGACATGGTCAATCAGATAGCACAATACCGGGTGTTCTCGACGATTGATCTGAAGTCGGCATACCACCAGCTCCCCATCAGGGCTGAGGACCGCCAGTACACAGCTTTTGAAGCTGACGGTCGTCTCTACCACTTCTTCAGAGTTCCCTTCGGCGTCACCAACGGGGTTTCAGTCTTCCAACGGGAGATGGACCGGATGGTTGACCAGAACGCGCTCCAGGCCACTTTCCCCTATCTAGACAACGTCACCATCTGCGGCCACGACCAGCAGGACCATGATGTTAACCTAGAGAAATTCCTCTGTACGGCCCAGCGGCTGAACCTAACATACAACAAGGACAAATGTATGTTTCGTACCAAGCGCCTTACCATTCTTGGCTGTGTAGTGGAGAACGGAGTCATCGGCCCCGACCCCGACAGGATGCGCCCCCTTATGGAGCTCCCCCTCCCCCACTGCCAAAAAGCACTGAAGAGATGCCTAGGGTTTTTCTTGTACTATGCTCAGTGGGTGCCCAACTATGCGGACAAAGCCAGACCCCTCATCAAGTCCACCTCCTTCCCCCTGGCAGCAGAGGCCTGTGCAGCCTTCACTCTCATAAAAAGAGATATTGCGAGGGCCACGATGCACGCAGTGGATGAGTCCATCACTTTCCAAGTGGAGAGCGACGCATCCGACTTTGCCCTAGCTGCAACCCTTAACCAGGCGGGGAGACCCATGGCCTTTTTCTCAAGGACCCTCCAGGGCCCTGAGATTCGACACTCCTCTGTCGAAAAGGAGGCCCAGGCCATTGTGGAAGCTGTGTGACATTGGAGGCATTACCTGGCCGGAAAATGATTTACCCTGCTCACTGACCAGCGTTCAGTAGCTTTTATGTTTAATAATAAGCAGAGGGGCAAAATCAAGAACGACAAGATCTTGAGGTGGAGAATTGAACTCTCCACCTACAATTACGATATCTTGTACCGGCCCGGGAAACTCAATGAGCCCCCAGATGCCCTATCACGTGGTACATGCGCCAACGCGCAGGTTGATAGACTGAAGACCCTCCACAATGACCTCTGCCACCCGGGGGTCACCAGGTTTTTTCACTTCATCAAATCCCGTAACCTGCCCCACTCCATCGAGGAGGTCAGGACCATGACCAGGAACTGCCAAATCTGTGCCGAGTGCAAACCGCATTTTTATAGGCCAGACAGAGCAAGCCTGATCAAAGCCACGCGCCCCTTTGAACGGCTGAGCGTCGATTTTAAAGGGCCCCTCCCCTCCTCTGACCGCAATGTGTACTTCCTCAACATAATTGACGGGTACTCCCGTTTCCCGTTTGCCATCCCTTTCTCAGACATGACCAGTACCACGGTCATTAAATGTCTGAATGACCTCTTCGCCTTGTTCGGTTTCCCTAGCTATATTCATAGCGACAGGGGCTCATCCTTTATGAGCGACGAACTTCGTCAGTACCTGCTCGCGAGAAGTATTGCTACAAGCAGGACCACCAGCTACAACCCCCGGGGGAATGGCCAGGTGGAAAGGGAGAATGCGACGGTCTGGAAAGCAGTCCTTTTAAACTTGAAATCTAAGGGCCTTCCGACCTCTCGCTGGCAGGAGGTCCTCCCTGCGGCGCTCCATTCCATTCGGTCACTGCTCTGTACAGCCACCAATGCCACCCCTCATGAGAGAATATTCTCCTTCCCCAGGAAGTCCACATCGGGGATCTCGTTACTGACATGGCTGACTTCTCCAGGACCTGTCCTACTGCGGAAGCACGTGAGGTCCCATAAGACGGACCCCCTGGTCGAGGGTGAGCCTCCTCCATGCCAACCCTCAGTATGCTTACGTGGTGTACCCGGACGGGCGGGAGGACACAGTCTCCATACGAGACCTCGCACCTTCGGGTGCCCCCGAAACACCTCCTTCGCCACCCACGCCTACCCCCAGTACGCTTACGTAGCGTACCCGGACGGGCGGGAGGACACAGCCTCCACACGAGATCTCGCACCTTCGGGTGTCCCTGAAACACTACCATTGCCATCCACCACTACCCACAACCCAACCCCGCTAGACGGCATGCCGCAGCCTCAGGACCCGTCATTGACCACCCAACCACTCAATGAGGCGCCTGATTCAACGTTGGATGCTGCACCATCACCGCCGCCACCACGACGATCAGGACGGCATACAACGCCACCTGATAGACTTACTTACACGAACCTTTAGTACACTTCACCCCGCCGGACTCAATTTTAAACAAGGGGTGAATGTGGTAAACCACTGTTATTGTTGTTGTTGTTGTTGTTGCACACTGTTGTACCTATGCATGCCTCAGCATGTCTCTGCTGGCTCCGCCCCTGGCTCCACCCACAGGCCCAGGTATAAAGGTGACCGCTCGGCAGCCCCCTGCCTTCTTGGAACCCAGTCAACCACGAGAGACATGCTCTGTTCTTTGCTAATAAAAGCCTTTAGTTACTCTCCTAACTCTCCGTCTTTTATGAGTAATTGATAGCGCATCACTTATATGCCCTTGTTTTTAGTCGAATACTATCCTTAATTTCTTTACTTAGCCACGGATGGCTGTCTTTTCTTTTACACCCTTTTCTTCTCAGTGGAATATATTTTTTTTGGAAGTTGTAAAATAACTCCTTAAATGTACACCACTGATCATGTATCGTCTTACCCTTTAATCTATTTTCCCAATCCACTCTACTCAATTCCGCTCTCATACCTTCATAGTCTCCTTTATTCAAGCTTAGCACGCTTGTTTGAGATCCAACCTTCTCACCCTCTAATTGAATATGGAATTCAACCATGTTATGGTCACTCATTCCAAGGGGATCCTTTACTAGGACATTTTTAATTAATCCTGTCTCGTTACACAGGACCAGATCTAAGGTTGCTTGCCCCCTGGTTGGTTCAGTTACATACTGCTCAAGAAACCCATCCTTAATACACTCAATGAACTCATCCTCAAGGCAGCCCTGCCCAATTTGATTTGTCCAATTAATATGAGAGTTAAAATCCCCCATAATTATAGATGTTCCCTTATTACAAGCCTCAACTATTTCCTGATTGATACTCCGTCCAACAGAGTTGCCACTGTTCGGAGGCCTATAGACAATGCCCACTAGTGCTTTTTCCCCCTTATTATTCCTTACCTCCACCCAAACTGTTTCATTATCCTGATCTTTTGACCCAATATCATTTCTCTGTATTATAGTGATTCCTTCCTTTATTAACATAGCCACCCCACCTCCCCTTCCTTCCTGCCTGTCCTTCCTGATCGTTAAATAACCTGGTATGTTTTATTCTATTAGATCACGGCTGATCTGTATCTTAACTTCATTTACCCGCCTGTATTCCATGTCCGTCGCAACTCTTACCGAACGAAAATCTATCGATCTCAGTCTTGAAATGTTCAATTGACCCCCAGCTTTTGCGGGAGAGAGTTTCAGATTCCCACGACCTTTTGTGTGAAGAAGTGCTTCCTGTTTTCACTCCTGAATGGCCTGGCTCTAATGTTAAGATTATGCTCCTTGTTCTAGACTTCCCCCACCAGAGGAAATAGTTCCTCTCTACCTAACCTTTCAAATCCTTTAATCATCTTAAACACCTCAAGGTGGAATCAGCGCTCCTGGAGGAAGAAGACTCACTCACATTCCTTTCAGAGCGAGTTCGGGGTGTGACACCCGATGTTCAGTCTGTGCTCAGTGTCTGTGTGAAGCTCAAACCGCTTCGCTTCACCCCACCCTTCATGAGAATGTACCATGGGAATGGGCCACATGGAACCAGTCCTGATTTCTGTAAACAATGGCACACGAAACCAGAATGAGGAGCAGACAGGTGACACAAGCAGCCTTCCTCAGATCTTCATTATCAGGAGGCGCATTCATCCGCCTGTCACAGCGAGGGGACCCTGTGAACTCAGATCTCTGCGATTGTTTCTCATAGTTTTATTGTTTCAAAAACACCATGTACTGAATGATTAATGATGAATTGAACATGTGGTTTAAACAGGCAGTCACAGCCTGCTACCTTCTAATGGGGCTGAGCTTAGCCATTGGATATGATTGAAGATACGGCACAGTGCTATGCCCTTCTACTCCATATCCAGCTCATTCAGCCATGCGGTACAATCCTGTTACAGATACTGCAGCTAACTTGTGAGATTGTTTACACCATTCACTCGATTGGTACTAAGTCACACAGAGCACGCGATAAACTGCAGCACGCAGGGTCCCAGCTTTGATTCCTGGGCTGTGCTGAGTTTCACTGATCTGTTGTACCTGATCGATGAGCAGGCCTCTGGCAATAGGTGCTGTGGAAGTTCAGTAAGGGTGGAGCGGGATCGGCTCTGCTTCTTCCCAGCCATTCCTGTCTCAGCACATGGGAAAGGTTCTGGGGGCTGCCCAGCCTCAACAAGCAGTCAGGGCCCTCGGGAGAAGAAAAAACTAAACTAACAATATTAAATATCCACAGCAACTCGCACACACACAGCACAGACATTTATAGTTTCATTTCAAAATGTTTTTAATTGCAGAAAAAATGATTTAAACTTTATTAAGATGGTTTAAGACTCTTGTACTAACAGTGTAGGGTATATTTAAGATTCTTGTACTAACAGTGTAGGGTGTATTTAAGTCTCTTGTATTAACGGTGTAGGGTGTATTTAAGTCTCTTGTACTAACGGTGTGGGGTGTATTTAAAACTCTTGTAGTAATGGTGTAGGGTGTATTTAAGACTCTTGTAGTAACGGTGTAGGTTATATTTAAGAGTCTTGTACTAACAGTGTAGGGTATATTTAAGACTCTTGTACTAACAGTGTAGGGTATATTTAAGACTCTTCTACTAACCGTGTAGGGTGTATTTAAGACTCTTCTACTAACCGTGTAGGGTGTATTTAAGAGTCTTGTTGTAACGGTGTAGGGTATATTTAAGACTCTTGTACTAACAGTGAAGGGTGTATCTAAGACTCTTGCACTAACAGTGTAGGGTGTATTTAAGACTCTTGTAGTAACGGTGTAGGGTGTATTTAAGACTCTTGTACTAACAGTGTAAGGTATATTTAATACTCTTGCACTAACAGTGTAAGGTATATTTAAGACTCTTGTACTAACAGTGTAGGGTATATTTAAGATTCTTGTACTAACAGTATACGGTATATTTAAGACTCTTGTACTAATAGTGTAGGGTATATTTAAGACTCTTGTACTAACGGTGTAGGGTGTATTTAAGACTCTTGTACTAACAGTGTAGGGTGTATTTAAAACTCTTGTACTAACGGTGTAGGGCGTATTTAAGACTCTTGTACTAACGGTGTAGGGTGTATTTAAGTCTCTTGTACTAACGGTGTGGGGTGTATTTAAAACTCTTGTACTAACAGTGTAGGGTGTATTTAAAACTCTTGTACTAATGGTGTAGGGTGTATTTAAGACTCTTGTACTAACGGTGTAGGGTGTATTTAAGTCTCTTGTACTAACGGTGTGGGGTGTATTTAAAACTCTTGTAGTAACAGTGTAGGGTGCATTTAAGACTCTTGTACTAACAGTGTAAGGTATATTTAAGACTCTTGTACTAACATTGTAGGGTATATTTAAGACTCTTGTACTAACAGTGTAGGGTATATTTAAGACTCTTGTACTAACGGTGTAGGGTGTATTTAAGACTCTTGTACTAACATTGTAGGGTATATTTAAGACTCTTGTACTAACGGTGTAGGGCGTATTTAAGACTCTTGTACTAACATTGTAGGGTATATTTAAGACTCTTGTACTAACATTGTAGGGTATATTTAAGACTCTTGTACTAACAGTGTAGGGTATATTTAAGACTCTTGTACTAACGGTGTAGGGTGTATTTAAGACTCTTGTACTAACAGTGTAAGGTATATTTAAGACTCTTGTACTAATGGTGTAAGGTATATTTAAGACTCTTGTACTAACAGTATACGGTATATTTAAGACTCTTGTACTAACGGTGCAGGGTGTATTTAAAACTCTTGTACTAACAGTGTAGGGTATATTTAAGACACTTGTACTAACAGTATACGGTATATTTAAGACTCTTGTACTAACAGTATACGGTATATTTAAGACTCTTGTACTAACAGTGTAGGGTATATTTAAGACTCTTGTACTAACAGTGTAGGGTATATTTAAGACTCTTGTACTAACAGTATACGGTATATTTAAGATTCTTGTACTAACAGTATACGGTATATTTAAGACTCTTGTACTAACAGTATACGGTATATTTAAGATTCTTGTACTAACAGTATAGGGTATATTTAAGACTCTTGTACTAACAGTGTAAGGTATATTTAAGACTCTTGTACTAACAGTATACGGTATATTTAAGACTCTTGTACTAACAGTAAACGGTATATTTAAGATTCTTGTACTAACAGTATAGGGTATATTTAAGACTCTTGTACTAACAGTATACAGTATATTTAAGACTCTTGTACTAACAGTATACGGTATATTTAAGACTCTTGTACTAACAGTATACGGTATATTTAAGACTCTTGTACTAACAGTGTAGGGTATATTTAAGACTCTTGTACTAACAGTGTAGGGTATATTTAAGACTCTTGTACTAACAGTATACGGTATATTTAAGATTCTTGTACTAACAGTATACGGTATATTTAAGACTCTTGTACTAACAGTATACGGTATATTTAAGATTCTTGTACTAACAGTATAGGGTATATTTAAGACTCTTGTACTAACAGTGTAAGGTATATTTAAGACTCTTGTACTAACAGTATACGGTATATTTAAGACTCTTGTACTAACAGTAAACGGTATATTTAAGATTCTTGTACTAACAGTATAGGGTATATTTAAGACTCTTGTACTAACAGTATAGGGTATATTTAAGACTCTTGTACTAACAGTATAGGGTATATTTAAGACTCTTGTACTAACAGTGTAAGGTATATTTAAGACTCTTGTACTAACAGTATACGGTATATTTAAGACTCTTGTACTAACAGTAAACGGTATATTTAAGATTCTTGTACTAACAGTATAGGGTATATTTAAGACTCTTGTACTAACAGTGTAGGGTATATTTAAGACTCTTGTACTAACAGTGTAGGGTATATTTAAGACTCTTGTACTAACAGTATCTATATATATAAATCGGTACTTCTGTCATTCTGTCTGTCTATGTCTGTCATCGCGTGTGCATTGCGGGTATGCACTCGAAAGTTACAGGGCGTACCTACGCGCGCGTTACCTCCAAAGAAAGCTTACGCTTCCGAGACGGTTTTAAGCATATTTACGTTTCGGCCGGGCTAAAATTGCACCCGCGGTATCCCAAAAACCTTCAACATTCCGCTCATTAGCATCTCATTATCCGCTCATTAGCGACAGAGTGACCTCGAGCTCGACCAATCGTACGCCGGGTTGCTGGCGTGTGCCGCCGGGCCAGTGGCCGGGCTTTATCGTTCTGAACCGAGGTGAGTCGCCGCCATCTTGATTCCAAACTTTTCCTTTCTTTTTCCCGCTTTCTGCGTCTTAAAAAAAAACGTTGCTTTTAAAACACATATTGTTTTAAAAAAAAATGATTTAGAAAGTAATTAACTTATCTAATCTCATTAATTTTCCTACCTTTCCCCGTTTTTCCAGGTAGGCCTAGAAGCCTCGGCGTCTCCTCCGCACCCACGCCCGAGCTAGGCACCTCCCGGCCCCACTCGAAGGCTGGAGGGCCGAGCCTCAGCCCAGCGCCGCTAGGGTGCGCGCGCAGCAGGAGCGGAGACGTCTCTCTCTGCCGGGGCTTGCTGAGCGTCCAGCGTTACCCTGGCAACGGGCGCAATCGGCGGTCTTCACCTCGGGGGGAGCCGCAGCTGAGACGCGGCGTCTCTCTCTCTGGGTGGTCAGCGTCACGGTTGCCCTGGCAACCGGGCCCGCCGGCCGAGAGAGACGCCGCGTCTCAGCTCCTGCTGCGCGCGCAATCGGCGGTCTTCACCTCTGGGGGGGGGGCGCGACCCTCCGGGGGGGGCGCCCGCCGCCCTCCCTCCCCCCCGCCCTCCATCCCCCTCTGCCCTCCCCCGCCCTTCCCCCCCGCCCTCCCTCCCCACCTGCCCTCCCTTCCCTCCCTCCCTTCCCCCCCTCCCTTCCCCTCCCTCACCTCCCCCCCGCCCTCCCTTCCCCTCCCCTCCCTCCCTTCCTTCCCCCCTCCCCTCCCCCCTTCCCCCTCCCCTCCCCCCCGCCCTCCCCTCCCTCTCTTCCCCCCACCCCTCCCCTCCCTCTCTTCCCCCCACCCCTCCCCTCCCTCTCTTCCCCCCACCCCTCCCTCTCTTCCCCCACCCCTCCCCTCCCCCACCCCTCCCCTCCCCTCCCTCTCTTCCCCCCAGTCGCTCTCTCTCTTCCCCCCAGTCGCTCTCTCTCTCTCTCTCTTCCAACAACAACATGCCCTCGAAAAAGCCTCGGCACCGCCGGGCACTTCAGCTAGTCTATATATGTAAATCGGTACTTCTGTCATTCTGTCTGTCTATCTGTCCATCTGTCCATCTGTCTATCTGTCTATCTGTCTGTCATCGCGTGTGCTTATGGGTATGCACTCGAAAGTTACAGGCCGTACCTACGCGCGCGTTACCTCCAAAGAAAGCTTACGCTTCCGAGACGGTTTTAAGCGTATTTACGTTTCGGCCGGGCTAAAATTGCGCCCGCGGTATCCCAAAAACCTTCAACATTCCGCTCATTAGCATCTCATTATCCGCTCATTAGCGACAGAGTGACCTCGAGCTCGACCAATCGTACGCCGGGTTGCTGGCGTGTGTGGCCGGGCTTTATCGTTCTGAACCAAGGTGAGTCGCCGCCATCTTGATTCCAAACTTTTCCTTTCTTTTTCCCGCTTTCTGCGTCTTAAAAAAAAAACGTTGCTTTTAAAACACATGTTTTAAAAAAAAATGATTTAGAAAGTAATTAACTTATCTAATCTCATTAATTTTCCTACCTTTCCCCGTTTTTCCAGGTAGGCCTAGAATCCTCGGCGTCTCCTCCGCACCCACGCCCGAGCTAGGCACCTCCCGGCCCCACTCGAAGGCTGGAGGGCCGAGCCTCAGCCCAGCGCCGCTAGGGTGCGCGCGCAGCAGGAGCTGAGACGCGCTCTCTCTCTCTGGCTGGCCGGGGGACGGGGCTTGCTGAGCGTCCAGCGTTACCCTGGCAACCGGGCCCACGTCTCCCACAGCCGCAATCGGCGGTCTTCACCTCGGGGGGGGGGGGCCGCGACCCTCGGGGGGGCCGCGACCCTCGGGCGGGGGGCCGCGCGCGCAGCAGGAGCAGCTGAGACGCGGCGTCTCTCTCTCTGGCTTGGTCAGCGTCACAGTTACCCTGGCAACCGGGCCCGCCGGCCGAGAGAGACGCCGCGTCTCAGCTCCTGCTGCGCGCGCAATCGGCGGTCTTCACCTCGGGGGGGGGGGGACCCTCGGGGGGCGCGCGCAATCGGCGGTCTTCACCTCGGGGGGCGACCCTCGCGGGGGGCGCCCCCCCTCCTCCTTCCTTCCCCCCTCCTCCTTCCCCCCCTCTCCTCCCCTCCCCTCTCCCCTCTCCCTTCCCCTCCCCTCTCCCTTCCCCCCCCTCTCCTCTCTCCCTTCCCCCCCCTCTCCTCTCCTCTCCTCTCCCTTCTCCCCCCCCTCTCCCCTCCCCCCCCTCCCCTCCCCTCCCCCTCTCTTCCCCCCAGTCGCTCTCTCTCTTCCAACAACAACATTCCCTCGAAAAAGCCTCGGCACCGCCGGGCACTTCAGCTAGTAGGGTATATTTAAGACTCTTGTAATAACAGTATACGGTATATTTAAGACTCTTGTACTAACGGTGTAGGGTGTATTTAAGACTCTTGTACTAACAGAGTAGGGTGCATTTAAGACTCTTGTACTAACAGTATACGGTATATTTAAGACTCTTGTACTAACGGTGTAGGGTGTATTTAAGACTCTTGTACTAACAGTGTAAGGTATATTTAAGACTCTTGTACTAACAGTGTAGGGTATATTTAAGACTCTTGTACTAACGGTGTAGGGTGTATTTAAGACTCTTGTACTAACAGTGTAGGGTGCATTTAAGACTCTTGTACTAACAGTATACGGTATATTTAAGACTCTTGTCCTAACAGTGCAGGGTGTATTTAAGACTCTTGTACTAACAGTGAAGGGTGTATTTAAGACTCTTGTACTAACAGAGTACGGTATATTTAAGACTCTTGTACTAACAGTGTAAGGTATATTTAAGACTCTTGTACTAACGGTGTAGGGTGTATTTAAGACTCTTGTAGTAATGGCGTAGGGTGTATTTAAGACTCTTGTAGTAACGGTGTAGGGTATATTTAAGACTCTTCTACTAACCGTGTAGGGTGTATTTAAGAGTCTTGTTGTAACGGTGTAGGGTATATTTAAGACTCTTGTACTAACGGTGTAGGGTGTATTTAAGACTCTTGTACTAACAGTATACGGTATATTTAAGACTCTTGTCCTAACAGTGTAGGGTGTATTTAAGAGTCTTGTTGTAACGGTGTAGGGTATATTTAAGACTCTTGTACTAACGGTGTAGGGTGTATTTAAGACTCTTGTACTAACAGTGTAGGGTGCATTTAAGACTCTTGTACTAACAGTGTACGGTATATTTAAGACTCTTGTCCTAACAGTGTAGGGTGTATTTAAGACTCTTGTTGTAATGGCGTCGGGTGTATTTAAGACTCTTGTAGTAACGGTGTAGGGTATATTTAAGACTCTTCTACTAACCGTGTAGGGTGTATTTAAGACTCTTGTAGTTATGGCGTCGGGTGTATTTAAGACTCTTGTAGTAACGGTGTAGGGTATATTTAAGACTCTTCTACTAACCGTGTAGGGTGTATTTAAGACTCTTGTAGTAACAGTGTAGGGTGTATTTAAGACTCTTGTACTAACAATGTAGGGTGTATTTAAGACTCTTGTAGTAACGGTGTAGGGTGTATTTAAGACTCTTGTACTAACAGTGTAAGGTATATTTAAGACTCTTGTACTAACGATGTACGGTGTATTTACAGAATCACAGAAACCCCACAACGCAGACAGAGTCCATCTCGGCCCATCGAGCACGCACCGACACATATCCCACCCGATCCCCGCAACCCCTACACCAACACATATCCCAGTAACCCCACGTATTTAATCCCCCTAACACTAAGGTCAATTTATCATAGCCAAACAACCTAACCCGCACATCTTTGGACTGTGGGAGGAAACCGGAGCACCCGGAGGAAACCCACGCAAACACGGGGAGAATGTGCAAACTCCACACAGACAGTCACCCGAGGCTGGATTCGAACCCGGGTCCCTGGCGCTGTGAGGCAACAGTGCTAACCACTATGCCACCGTGCTTTAAGACTCTTGTACTAACAGTGTCGGGTATATTTAAGACTCTTGTACTAACGGTGTAGAATTCCACATTGGTCGGGAAACCGCCGGTTCCTCTCTTCTGTTTTGTTTAAGCTCCAGAACCGAAAGGAACTCACAGACTTTTCTCTGTTCAAGTTATTTCCCAATAAATGTGCCGAGCTCAGGGCTGCCCCAGAGACTGTGTGTGCGTGGGTGAGAGATGGGCAGCTGCCATCTGAAGGAGACAGGATGTACTGCAGGTTCTGCTGCTCCAGGAAAAAATTGGAAAAGAATTTTAATTATTCAAATGTGAGACAGCTGCCCACTGCCCGTGTCAGAGACTTTAATCAGAGCTTGACTCATCTCACAGCCCGAAACAGCCGATACCTTGCTCGCCACCTGTGCCTCCTGCTGTGACGCTCAGCTCTCCAGAGTCCACAGGCCCAGATTCAAATCCCGATCTGTGCTGAATGAGCTGCTCTCACCTCCTCACCCCTGACCCTGGGGTTGAGGAAGATCAGTCAGGCTCTCACACCTCATTGCTATTTAGTTTCTTTCCCACTCTCCACGTAGCTGGAGTGTGCATGTGTGGCGGACATGGGAGGACAGACTCGTTCCCAGCTGTGGTGGCCCCTCAATCGAAGTCAATACTCACTGTTTACACGTGTTAATGAAGGGTGGCCATTTGGAAGAAGTCTCAGAGGGAGGAGGGAACCCACACTCATAGAGTCATAGAGTTTTACAGCACAGAAAGAGGCCCTTCGGCCCATCGTGTCTGCGCCGCCCATCCATCCCTGTCCAGTCTAATCCCATTTTCCAGCATTTGGTCCATAGCCTTGTATGCAATGGCATTTCAAGTGCTCATCCAAATGCTTCTTGAATGTTGTGAGGGTTCCTGCCTCTACCACCCTTTCAGGCATTGAATTCCACATTCCAACCACCCTCTGGGTGAAAAAGTTCCTCCTCAAATCCCCTCTAAATCTCCTGCCCCTTACCCCGAATCTATGCCCCCTTGTTATTGACCCCCCCACTATATACAATACAATACAATACAAATCGCTTTATTGGCATGATAAGGTACATCTTATGTTGCCAAAGCATCAAAATACATTTGTGGTTGAACACATAAACGCGGTTCCATTCATACAGTGTATAAACAGGTATATCCCTGAGTTTATAAATATATTTTCGCCTTGTTTATATATACTCTTGTCTTAGTTTACTGGTTGTCCCTCTGTTCATGGCAAGCTGTAACATAGTGTGCCGCCAGTGCTGCCACTAAGGGGAAAAGTTCCTCTTTATCTATCCTATCTATGCCCCTCATCATTTTGTACACCTCAATCAGGTCCCCCCTCAGCCTTCTCTGCTCCAAGGAAAACAACCCCAGCCTGTCCAGCACCTTCGGGGGAGGAGGACGCCGAGGAACAAACTACTAAACTTCTGATCATTTCTGTAACTTTTTTGTCCTTCCTCCGGTTCTGGACTTAGTTTTAGGGACTGAAGTTGGGCAGGTAGAAGGCGTATCAGTGGGGCAGCATTTTGGTGCTAGTGACCATAATTCTGTTAGATTTAAGGTAGTTATGGAAAAGGACAAGGATAGACCAGGAATAAAAATTCTAACTTGGGGAAAAGCAAATTTTGCTAAGCTCAGAGGGGATTTAGCCATAGTGGACTGGAAACAGCTACTTGAAGGTAAATCAGTGTCAGAGCAGTGGGAGGCATTCAAGGAGGAGATCTGGAGGGTTCAGACCAAATATGTGCCCCTTAAAGAAAAACGGTGGGACGAACAAATCTAGAGCCCCCTGGATGTCTAGGGACATACAGGGTAGGATAAAGAAAAAAAGGGAGGCGTATGACAGATACCGAGAGCTAAACACTCCAGAATCTTTAGAGGAGTACAGAAAGTGCAGGGGTGCAATTAAAAATCATATCAGGAAAGCAAAGAGAGAGCATGAAAAATTCTTGGCAAGTAAAATCAAGGAAAACCCAAAAATGTTTTATAAATATATTTAAGAGTAAGAGGATAAGTAAAGAAAGGGTGGGGCCTATTAGAGATCCTGAGGGTAATCTCACTGGGGGAGGGCTAACAAGGAAAGGGAATACACATTAAATGGTAGGACACTGAGTAGTGTAGAGGAACAGAGGGACCTTGGAGTGCATGGCCACAGATCCCTGAAGGTAGCAGGCCAGGTAGATAAGGTGGTTAAGAAGGTATACGGAATGCTTGCCTTTATTAGCCGTGGCATAGAATACAAGAGCAGGGGGGTTATGCTTCAACTGTATAAAACACTAGTTAGGCCACAGCTAGAGTACTGCGTGCAGTTCTGGTCACCACATTACAGGAAAGATGTGATTGCACTAGAGAGGGTGCAGAGGAGATTTACAAGGATGTTGCCGGGAGTAGAGAATCTTAGCTATGAGGAAAGACTGGATAGGCTGGGTCTGTTTTCCTTGGAACAGAGGAGGCTGAGGGGAGATCTTATTGAGGTGTATAAAATTATGAGGGGCATAGATAAAGTGGATAGAGAGGACCTATTTCCCTTAGCAGAGGGGTCAAAAACCAGGGGGCACAGATTTAAAGTAATTGGGGGAAGGTTTAGAGGGGATTTGAGGGGAAATTTCTTCACCCAGAGGGTGGTGGGGGTCTGGAACTCACTGCCTGAAAGGGTGGTAGAGGCAGGAACCCTAACCACATTTAAAAAGTACTTGGATGTGCCCTTGGGATGCTGTAACCTGCAGGGCTACGGACCAAGAGCTGGGAAGTGGGATTAGGCTGGATAGCTCTGTTGGCCGGCGCGGACACGATGGGCCGAATGGCCTCTTTCCGGGCTGTAACTTTCTATGGTTCTATGCTTTGTTCCCTCCTCATTCCCTATGAAAGTAAATAGAAATAGCACATTTTAGGAAAAAGAGCTGAGAATGGAAATATATCAGGAACGGGGAATATATAACCGGAATGGAGGAAATGTACTTGAAACAGGGGAATCTACTCTAAACGGGGGAATATATTCACTGGGACATAGTACAGAAGTGAGGAGGTAATGGATCTGTCCAGATATTCATTTGGTCACAGTCAGAGTCCTTTGTGCAGTTTCAGCTCCCTCTTATGTGAAGAATATTGAAGCACTGGCAAAGGTGCAGCAGAGATTCACTGGGATGGTCCCAGGGATAGAGCTATGGGGAGAGAATTGAAAATTTGGAGCCATATCGCTGGAGTCAGAAGTTTAAGGGGGAATCTTCTGACTCCAGTGATACGACCCTCAATTTTCAAGTCTCAACATAACTCCTAATACAGTGATGGAGTTTTACTGAAGTTTTGAAAAAATTACTCACTTTACAGGGTGGGGCGGGGTGCAAACATACCTCCAGACCCCGTCAGAGAATTAATCTCCCAGCTTCATTATTCACATCCCCTTCAGTAATTCCAAAATCCACCACTGCTGTTAACTCTGCTTTTGTGTACCTGGGTATATCTGAGTGTACTGAAGGGTATACTGTGGATAGGTTGGCTGGATGGGCTGAAGATCTTCTCCTGCCTGACACTGTCCATCTGTCCTCTCGTATCACAGGCTGCAGCTTGGAGCTCTGGGCTTTAAGAATGCGCCATGTCCAGGGCGGTGTGTTCCTGTGGTGGGGAGGTGGCGATTTCTAGGTTTGGTAAACTGAAGACCGCGGAGTCTATGGGGTCATTTTATGACTTTCCGCCCTCGGCAGGTAAGCCTCACCCGCTGGGCATGTGGATCAGAAATTCGACCGAGAGTGCCACATGACCTCCCCCTGGGAAATCTGCGCCTGTTTCTGAATGAGTTTGTCTTTTACCAGAATTTAGATGTCTGGTTGCAATTGTCTTGTGATCGAATTGCCATTTGGGAACTGTTATTGATGTGTTTACATTTTGTTTCTCAGTGTTCTGGTTTCCATGGCACCAAGTTTACTTCATTTTAAAATATTTATTAAAGGCCCAGGGAGTATTGGAGTATGAGATTGAAGAATAAGGACATACAGCCAGTCAAGTCTCTTGTCGAACCGAATATTGTCAGTGCTGGGACAAGAGGTCAGTCCCCTCTGGACCTGCAGCCACTCCTCGGATTAAATGGGACCGGTAATCCAGCGAGGGGTCGGTGACAGAGGACATACAGTGACCCCAGCAAGGGGTCGGTGACAGAGGACATACAGTGACCCCAGCGAGGGGTCAGTGACAGAGGACATACAGTGACCCCAGCGAGGGGTCCAGATGCTTTAGAAAGGGGGACAAATAGATATAAATAGATTAAAGGATTGGACAGCAAACCATGAGGAGAGTTAGGAGGATGACTGAAAGCTGAGTAAATAAATGGGGCAGAGGTTTGGGGAGAGAGTGCCAGTGAGTGGGGCCAAGGCAGCCGAAGGTGCAAATGGTGAGGCAAAGGGAGCGGGGTTCCCCGGGGTCAGAGTCAGAGACTGGACAGGGGGAGGAGATGAGGAGGAATTTCTTCACCCAGAGAGTGGTGAACCTGTGGAATTCTCTACCACAGAAGGCAGTTGAGGCCAATTCATTAAATATATTGAAGAAAGAGTTGGATATATTTCTTAAGGCTAAAGGGATCAAGGGATATGGGGAGAAAGCAAGGACAGGGTACTGAGTTTGGATGATCAGCCATGATCTCATTAAATGGCGGAGCAGGCTCGAGGGGCCGAATGGCCGACTCCTGCTCCTATCTTTTTATGAGATCGGAGAGGCTGGGCCTGACACCAGGAAGATTCACCAGTCTGGTTATTGTACAATGTGGTGGCCGCACCGACTCCACAAGAGCCGCACTCTGAGGGTCAGTGACCCTTGTACCCCACTGAACACCAAATAAACACCAATCTCAATGTTAATGGGGACTGGAGGCTCGAGTTCGACAAGCTGACCGCCATTATCAGCTCATCTGCTAGCACTGATTAATAATCCATTTGCATTAATTATTATTACACATTCAAAACTCTTTCAGTCTTTTCAAGAAATGTAAATCATACCGAACGGATCAGATTTATTTTTAATGTTATTCTGAATGTTTTAATTTTCCCTCTGAAGTAACTGGTTTAATGAGACAGTAAATCTGATTACTGTTCCATGAAACCGTCTTCCTGAGCTTCTTCCATCGGAGGATTCTGACTCAGTCCAAGCGTCGATCCCCTTGTGTGAAGGATTTTCTCACACCCGTCCCCAATCTGCGATTTGTCAGTTTGATATATTGACCTTGGAGGGAGCACAGATTCACCAGATACCAGGGCTTACAGGGTTCAATCAGGAGGACAGGTCGCATTGACTGGGCTTGTACTCCATTGAGTTTAGAAGATTGAGAGGTGTTTAAAATATTCATTAGGGTGGATACAGAGAAACTATTTCCTCTGGTGGGGGAATGGCCCAGAAATTCGGGTCTCCACGGGTGAGTACGCACGGGGTACTCACCCGTAGGCCCAATGGAAGTGCCGGTTTTCTGCATGCACTGCGCATGCGCGGGAAACCGGCACTTCCGATCCTCTGAACGAAGCCCGTTAGAAAATAAAATTATTTTTTTCAAAAATTTAAATTATTGTTTAAAATAGTTATTTAATGTAATTTTTAGTTTATTTAAAAAGTGTGATTTAAAAAAAAAATTGTTTGAAGGTTTACTGCTATTTTGGGGCCGTAGTATTTATAAGTTTTGACAGGTCTTCCTGTCAATCAAAAAGCACCTTTTCACACAAAGGGTAGTGGAAATCTGGAACTCTCTCCCCAGAAGGCTGTGGATGCTAGGAGTCAATTGGAGCTTTGGATTTCTGTTGGGTAAGGGTATCGAGGGATATGGAACAAAGGCGAGTAAATGGACTTGAGGTACAGATCGGCCATAATCTAATTGAACTGTTCCTAGAACCTGTGCCTCCTTGTTCTGGATTGAGGATTGGTTAATGGACAGAAAAGAGAGAGTAATTTTCAGGTTGGCAGGCTGTAACTAGTGGGGTGCTGCAAGGATCAGTGTTGGGGCCTCAGCTATTCACAATCTCTATCAATCACTTAGATGAAGGGACCGAGTGTAATGTATCCAAGTTTGTTGATGATACAAAGCTCGGTGGGACAGTAAGCTGTGAGGGGAACACAAAGAGCCTGCAAAGGGATATAGATAGATTAAGTGACTGGGCAGTAAGGTGGCAGATGGAGTATAATGTAGGGAAATGTGAGGTTATTCACTTTGGTAGGAAGAATAGAAAAACAGAATATTCTTTAAATGGTGAGAAACTTTTAAATGTTGGTGTTCAGAGAGATTTGGGTGTCCTCGTGCAAGAAACACAGAAAGCTAGCATGCAGGTACAGCAAGCACTAAGGAAGGCAAATGGCATGTTGGCCTTTATTGCAAGGGGTTTGGAGTATAAGAGTAAGGAAGTCTTGCTACAATTGTACAGGGCCCTGGTGAGACCACACCTGGAGTACTGTGCACAGTTTTGGTCTCCTTATCTAAGGATGGATATACTTGCCTTAGAGGCGGTGCAACGAAGGTTCACTAGATTGATTCCTGGGATGAGAGGGCTGTCCTATGATGAGAGATTGTGTAGAATGGGCCGATACTCTCTGGAGTTTAGAAGAATGAGAGGTAATCTCATTGAAACATACAAGATTCTGAGGGGGATTGACAGGGTAGATGCTGAGAGGTTGTTTCCCCTGGCTGGAGTGTCTAGAACGAGGGGGCACAGTCTCAGGATAAGGGGTCGGCCATTTAGGACTGAGATGAGGAGGAATTTCTTCACTCAGAGGGTTGTGAATCTTTGGAATTCTCTGCCCCAGAGGGCTGTGGAGGCTCAGTCGTTGAGTATATTCAAGGCTGAGATCGATAGATTTTTGGACTTTAGGGGAATTAAGGGGTATGGAGATCGGGTGGGAAAGTGGAGTTGAAGTTGATGATCTTATTGAATGGCGGAGCAGGCTCGAGGGGCTGAATGGCCGACTCCTGCTCCTATTTCTTATGTTGTATATTTTCTTTACCATTTACTTGTGTACCTCGACTAAGTCGCCCCTCAGTCGCCTTCTTTCAGGACAAACTTGTATCCAGATACCATCTTATCGAGACTTTCAATAATGTCCTAAAGTGCCTCACACACAACTTATTTCTCTGAAGTCCAGTCACTGTAGCAACCATTTTGCACACAGTAAGATCCCACAAACCACACTGACATAGCTGACCAGTTGATTTATTTTTGGTGCAGTTGGTTGAGGTTCGAATATTGCCCGGGACAGTGGGGGAACCCCCTGACCTTCTGGGCCAAACTCACACTGAAACGCACAAGCATCTCCACGCTTTCCTACAGCTAACTCCCCCAATTAGTGTCAACGTGGCTCAGTCGGTAGCAGTCTCGCTGGTTCCTAAGTGAGGGGTCAGTGCCAGAGGACAGCCAGTCGAATTGTACCCCTGCTTGGACTCAGTGCCAGGGGAACTATAACGGAACATGAAGTAGGCGTCCACACGCGGGGAAGAGGGGAGATAATGACAAACGCGAGGAAGCCGGAGCTGGGTGATATGCAGCCAATGCAACTGTCTGCACTGTGTAATAATGGACGGCTACATCGTTACAGGTCGTAGCTCAAACATCAGATTACACATTTAAAACTGTGCACTGACCTTCCCTACTCTCCATTGTGTAAATGCTAATGTTTTAATTATTCTGTTAACTGCATAATTTAACATCTCATTACTCAGTAACCATGACATGATCTTTTCGTGCAAATGTCATCCTTCTGATCCATAATGAAACGGAAATAGCATAATCATTAATTAAAATAGAAAGCGTTCCTGTTAAGAAATTATTTATTTATATTCTTGCATTAATTTTTATGCTTATTAAACAGGTGTCAGTACTGAGAAAAATTAACTGTTTAATGGTTTGCACCATGTGTCAGCACCAAGCAGGTACAGCACGGGGTTAGATACAGAGTAAAGCTCCCTCTACACTGTCCCATCAAACACTCCCAGGGCAGGTACAGCACGTGTTAGAGACAGAGTAAAGCTCCCTCTACACTGTCCCATCAAACACTCCCAGGGCAGGTACAGCACAGGTTAGATACAGAGTAAAGCTCCCTCTACACTGTCCCATCAAACACTCCCAGGGCAGGTACAGCACAGGTTAGATACAGAGTGAAGCTCCCTCTACACTGTCCCATCAAACACACCCAGGGCAGGTACAGCACAGGTTAGATACAGAGTGAAGCTGCCTCTACACTGTCCCATCAAACACTCACAGGGCAGGTACAGCACGGGTTAGATACAGAGTAAAGCTCCCTCTACACTGTCCCATCAAACACTCCCAGGGCAGGTACAGCACGGGTTAGATACAGAGTAAAGCTCCCTCTACACTGTCCCATCAAACACTCCCAGGGCAGGTACAGCACGGGTTAGATTCAGAGTAAAGCTCCCTCTACACTGTCCCAACAAACACTCCCAGGACAGGCACAGCACAGGTTAGATACAAATTAAAGCTCCCTCTACACTGTCCCATCAAACACTCCCAGGGCAGGTACAGCACGGGTTAGATACAGAGTAAAGCTCCCTCTACACTGTCCCATCAAACACTCCCAGGGCAGGTACAGCACGGGTTAGATACAGAGTAAAGCTCCCTCTACACTGTCCCATCAAACACTCCCAGGGCAGGTATAGCACAGGTTAGATACAGAGTAAAGCTCCCTCTACACTGTCCCATCAAACACTCCCAGGGCAGGTACAGCACGGGTTAGATACAGAGTAAAGCTCCCTCTACACTGTCCCATCAAACACTCCCAGGGCAGGTATAGCACAGGTTAGATACAGAGTAAAGCTCCCTCTACACTGTCCCATCAAACACTCCCAGGGCAGGTACAGCACAGGTTAGATACAGAGTAAAGCTCCCTCTACACTGTCCCCATTAAACACTCCCAGGGCAGGTAGAGCACGGGTTCGATACAGAGTAAAGCTCCCTCTACACTGTCCCATCAAACACTCCCAGGGCAGGTACAGCATGGGGTTAGATACAGAGTAAAGCTCCCTCTACACTGTCCCATCAAACACTCCCAGGGCAGGTACAGCACAGGTTAGATACAGAGTAAAGCTCCCTCTACACTGTCCCATCAAACACTCCCAGGGCAGGTACAGCACAGGTTAGATACAGAGTAAAGCTCCCTCTACACTGTCCCATCAAACACTCCCAGGGCAGGTACAGCACAGGTTAGATACAGAGTGAAGCTCCCTCTACACTGTCCCATCAAACACACCCAGGGCAGGTACAGCACAGGTTAGATACAGAGTGAAGCTGCCTCTACACTGTCCCATCAAACACTCACAGGGCAGGTACAGCACGGGTTAGATACAGAGTAAAGCTCCCTCTACACTGTCCCATCAAACACTCCCAGGGCAGGTACAGCACGGGTTAGATACAGAGTAAAGCTCCCTCTACACTGTCCCATCAAACACTCCCAGGGCAGGTACAGCACGGGTTAGATTCAGAGTAAAGCTCCCTCTACACTGTCCCAACAAACACTCCCAGGACAGGCACAGCACAGGTTAGATACAAATTAAAGCTCCCTCTACACTGTCCCATCAAACACTCCCAGGGCAGGTACAGCACGGGTTAGATACAGAGTAAAGCTCCCTCTACACTGTCCCATCAAACACTCCCAGGGCAGGTACAGCACGGGTTAGATACAGAGTAAAGCTCCCTCTACACTGTCCCATCAAACACTCCCAGGGCAGGTATAGCACAGGTTAGATACAGAGTAAAGCTCCCTCTACACTGTCCCCATTAAACACTCCCAGGGCAGGTAGAGCACGGGTTCGATACAGAGTAAAGCTCCCTCTACACTGTCCCATCAAACACTCCCAGGGCAGGTACAGCATGGGGTTAGATACAGAGTAAAGCTCCCTCTACACTGTCCCATCAAACACTCCCAGGGCAGGTACAGCACGGGTTAGATACAGAGTAAAGCTCCCTCTACACTGTCCCATCAAACACTGCCAGGGCAGGTACAGCACGGGTAAGATACAGAGTAAAGCTCCCTCTACACTGTCCCATCAAACACTCCCAGGGCAGGTACAGCACAGGTTAGATACAGAGTAAAGCTCCCTCTACACTGTCCCATCAAACACTCCCAGGGCAGGTACAGCACAGGTTAGATACAGAATGAAGCTCCCTCAACACTGTCCCATCAAACACTCCCAGGGCAGGTACAGCACGGGTTAGATACAGAGTAAAGATAGGTTAGGAGGGACAGCAAGTAGTACAGATGGGAACATGGACAGATTAAGTGAGCGGGCAAAGTTATGGCAGATTGGAGTTTAAGACAGGCAAGTGGACGTAAGAAAAATAAATGCGAGTATTTTCTAAATGGAAGAGCCTAGGAACTATAGAGGAGCAAAAATATTCTGGAGTCGAAGTAGACAAATCATTGAAAGCTAGTGAACAGGTACAAAAATCAATCTAACAGGCTAATGGAATGTCGGCCTTTATCTCAGGGGGCTGGAACACGAAGGGCAGGAAATTGTACAGAGCCTTGGTGAGACCCCATCTGGACACTGTCTTCAGTTCTGGGCACCACTCCTCAGGAAAGAAATACTGTCCATGGATAGGGCACAGTACAGACTCACCGGACAAAGGAAATCTGGAGTTCCCTCCCCCAAAATATGATGCTGGGACAATTGGAGCTTTCAAGACCAAGATCGATAGATGTTTGTTGATATGGGTGATGCGGAGCGAAGGATGTGCCAGGCCAGGAGGTTGTAAGCAGTTCTGTTGCTGCTGTTGATGGCCCAGGTTTGAGCTGCTTGATTTTTCCTATTAGCATGATGTTAGTGTCTCACTGCATGATGAAGATTGTCCTCACTGTTATGATGAGACACCCATCTCCCTTTACATCTCTCCGGTCTAGACTGGTTAGGAGTGTTAGCCATCAGGAACTGCCACCCAGCAGAAGAGATTGATTAACAGGGGAAAAATAAGAGTATGAGAGTAAACTTGCAAGGGACATAAAAGCAGATTGTAAAAGCTTCTACAAGTATGTAAAAATAAAAAGATGAGTGAAGACAAATGTAGGTCCCTTAGTCAGAAACAGGAGAATTTATAATGGGGAACAAGGAAATGGCAGAGCAATTAAACAAATACTTTGGTTCTGTCTTCACAGAAGAGGACACAAATAACTTCCCAGAAGTGCTAGGGAACCAAGGGTCTAGTGAGGAGGAGGAATTAAAGGAAATTAGTATTAGTAAAAAAATAGTGCTGGAGAAATTAATGGGACTGAAAGCCGATAAATCCCCAGGGCCTGATAATCTGCATCCCAGAGTACTAAAAGAGGTAGCCATGGAAATAGTGGATGCCTTGGTTGTCATCTTCCAAAATTCTATAGATTATGAAACAGTTCCTGCAGATTGGAGGGTGGCAAATGTAACCCCACTATTTAAAAAAGGAGGGAGAGAGAAAACCGGGAACTACAGACCGGTTAGCCTAACATCAGTAGTAGGGAAAACGCTAGAGTCTGTTATAAAGGATGTGATAACAGGACATGTAGAAAATATCAACGGGATTAGACAAAGTCAACATGGGTTTATGAAAGGGAAATCGTGTTTGACAAACCTATTGGAGTTTTTTGAGGATGTAACTGGTAGAATAGATAAGGGAGAACCAGTGGATGTGGTGTATTTGGATTTTCAGAAGGCCTTTGATAAAGTCCCACATAAGAGGTTAGTGTGCAAAATTAAAGCACATGGGATTGGGGGTAATATACTGACATGGATTGAAAATTGTTTAACAGACAGCAAACAGAGAGTAGGAATAAATGGCTCTTTTTCGGGGTGGCAGGCGGTGACTAGTGGGGTACCGCAGGGATCAGTGCTTGGGCCCCAGCTATTCACAATATATATCAATGATTTGGATGAGGGAACCAAATATAATATTTCCAAGTTTGCTGACAACACAAAACTGGGTGGGATTGTGAGTTGTGAGGAGGATGCAAAGAGGCTTCAAGGTGATTTAGACAAGTTGAGTGAGTGGGCAAATACATGGCAGATGCAGTATAATGTGGATAAATGTGAAGTTATCCACTTCGGTAAGAAAAACAGAAAGGCAGAGTATTATTTAAATAGTGATAGACTGGGAAATGTTGATGTACAAAGGGACCTGGGTGTCCTTGTACACCAGTCACTGAAAGCAAACATGCAGGTGCAGCAAGCAGTTAGGAAGGCAAATGGCATGTTGGCCTTCATTGCAAGAGGATCTGAGTACAGGAGCAAGGATGTCTTACTACAGTTATACAGGGCCTTGGTGAGACCACACCTGGAGTACTGTGTGCAGTTTTGGTCTCCTTACCTAAGAAAGGATATACTTGCCATAGAGAGTGCAGCAAAGGTTCACCAGACTGATTCCTGGGATGGCAGGACTGTCGTATGAGGAGCGATTGGGTCGACTAGGCCTGTATTCACTAGAGTTTAGAAGAATGAGAGGGAGCTCATTGAAACGTATAAAATTCTGACAGGGCTAGACAGACTGGATGCAGGGAGGATGTTTCCCCTGGCTGGGGGGTCTAGAACGAGGGGTCACAGTCTCAGGATACGGGGTAGGACATTTAGGACTGAGATGAGGAGAAATTTCTTCACTCAGAGGGTGGTGAACCTGTGGAATTCTCTACCACAGAAGGCTGTGGAAGCCAAGTCACTGAACATATTTAAGAAGGAGATAGATAGATTTCTAGACACAAAAGGCATCAAGGGGTATGGGGAGAGAGCGGGAATATGGTATTGAGGTAGAGGATCAGCCATGATCATATTGAATGGCGGAGCAGACTTGAAGGGCCGAAAGGCCTACTCCTGCTCCCATGTTTCTATGTTTCTAAGACAAAATTACCTTCAAACTGAACAAACTCTTGGTAAATTGCCATGGTGTTACTAAAATAACTTTAATTATCAGGAACTACAAAGGACTCAGAGAGTCTCATTATTTCAAAATAATTGAACATCTGAACAAGGATCAACTGCTCTCGCATTTTGATTCAAATATCTGTTCAAATAATTGCTTCACGTCTGCTGTCACCGAGACCCTGTCAGATGAAAGACGAGCTTCACTCTACTGCATAATGCTCACTTGTGGAAGGGAGCGGAGATGGAAGGAGAGAATTCACTGCCCGTGATGTCTTTGAATTACCATCAAAGTGTATATTTCATTCATAAGGGGATGTTTATTAATTTTGTTGGTTTTAAGAG